>NC_060278.1:29685175-29692683 GCF_021613505.1 Equus quagga | reverse complement strand
TTGGGGTTGTGGGTCAGGGAGGGGAGGAGAGGGTGTGTTGGGGTTGTGGGTCAGGGAGGGGAGGGGAGGGGCAGGTGTGTTGGGGTTGTAGGTGGGGGATGGGGGAGGGTGTGCTGGGGTTGTAGACGGGGGAGGGGAGGGTGTGCTGGGGTTGTAGACGGGGGAGGGGAGGGTGTGCTGGGGTTGTAGATGGGGGACGGAGGGGAGGCTGTGTTGGGGTTGTAGGTGGGGGATGGGGGGAGGGTGTGTTGGGGTTGTGGGTCAGGGAGGGGAGGAGAGGGTGTGTTGGGGTTGTAGGTGGGGGAGGGGGAACACGTCGCCTTCCTGGTTGGCGTCTTCCCACCAGCCTGTGTTTGGCCTTGAGGACTGAATTTCTTTTCCCTCAACTGTCTGGATTTTTCTGGTTATTTTTCGTCTTCAGCCTGTGTTTGGCCTTGTGAGTCTAAATCTTGACATCTGGACCTTGACTTCCAGGGAAGGACTGCTCCCTCATACACTGAGGAGGGACAGAAAGACCTGGTTAGTTTGAACAACAGTTGATGCCGCTGAGTCTGCACAGCTGCAGTTAGCAAAGCTCATCTCAGAGTTTTTGCTCCAGGGGAGACGTTAACTCCTTCATTCTGGGTTTCAGGGTCACACAGCTAGTAAGGGAGGAGCCCACATCTGAGCCCGTCCCGTCTCTCTGCCTCCCCTCCACTGGCTCAAGACTCTCCTCTCCTGTATGTCCCCTGAGGTCGGTCCTGTGTCGTCAGATCTCGGCCTGAATCTGCAACCTGCACCCCTCAACCTGTGCCCTCCTCCTGGGACCCTCGTCTCAGTGAATGACGTCTCCCTCCCGCAGTCACCCAGACCGGGAGGTGGGGTGCCTGTGGGTTTCTCCCCATCTCAACTCTTGACTATCAAGCCCTCTGCATTCTACATCCTAAAAATCTTCCAGATCTGCCGGCTCTGTTTGCAATGGCGTGTCTCCAGGCCTCGCCACTCCTACAAGCGTTATTACAATAGTCTCTTAGCTGTTCTCCCTGGGCCTGCAGTTTTGTGCTAATATATTTCTTCACAAGCATGCTGGGAGGAATTTTATATTTATAACGAGAATCTACCATGTTATTCTCTGACTTACGATCTCTTAATGGCATCTTTTATAGAAAAAAGGTCCACAGACCTATGGCATGACATGATAGCCTTCATGACCTGGCCCTGATCAGCAACTCAGGCTCACCTCATGCTACTCTACGTATTTATTCTTTACTTACTCGACGTATACGTGTTAAAGCTGAGTGTGAGAGATGGAGAAAAAGGCAGAGACAGACCCACCCATCTCCAAGCTCATCTAACATGAAAGACAAAAACCAAGCAAGTTGTTACAATAGAAGCTGCTAAATTCAGTGAGAAGGAAGAGGGGAGCAGGGAAGAGAGATTTCGATTTGGGTCAGAGAAGTGACAGCAGCCTCAGAAAGATGACTAAGAGGGAGGGATTGTGTGGTGGGAATTGTTCTGCATGTAAGAACAGAATGGGCAAAGGCCTGGACGCCTGGAAAAGCACGAGATCTTTTAAAAATGAAGGAGCTTCGTTAGACAGAGGTACAGAATGTTTCATGAGATGGCAGAGAGATGTGATGGATGAATTTAGAGAGGGAAGCAGTGGAAGAGCCTGACAAGAGCCTCTAGCCCAAGGTGAAGAGTTAGGACCAGCTTCTTGGGATGGTGGAAATCCTAAAAGGGTTTTGAACTGGAGGGCAAGGGTTCTGACTCATGTTTAGCAGAACCAGACTAACTGAGGTGGGCAGCAAGCTGGAAGAGGGATGGATGGAGGGGGTGGCAATAATCCAGGAAGCCTCGTTAGATTGAGAAACCCCGGTGTGGATGGAAAGCAGTGACCGGATATGAGAGAAGAGCAGCTCAGACTTAGAACTGGCACAATGAAGAACAGAAGATGTGTTGAGTGCAATGTTCTGAGGCAATACACCCAGTCGGAACCCTTAGCGTCCCCTGCGCACCCACAGCTCCCTCAACAAGCACAATGCCTAAACCAAGAGCTGAGCTAACACCTCATCCCATCGGATAACCAGAGAGGGGCTCCCACGGGACCCATGCACAGATGCTGCAAAAATCAGCCAAAATAAACAAGATGGAGAAGGAGAAAACTCAAGCAGAAGGTCGATGATGAGTTCCCAAACAAACAAGTAAATGCAAGTCCGCAGCCTCAAATAAATTAGAGAGAAATTGTAATCATGGGAGACCGGCAAATTAAAACAGAGGACTAAAAACGAAGTAACAGTAAATGAATCCTCAGTGTAAATATGGAGCCAAGATTGGAGCGTGAGCCTATGGCTGTGGCGAGAAACCATCCAAAGTTGGGTTTCCCAGGGTTGGATGCCTATTGGAAAGACGGAATGATGGGAGGGAAGAATCTAGATGCTTAGATAGAGGGCTGCATTCACGACTAAGGAGAAAGATCCCACTCCTACAAACATTTTTATTTTGATCCACTTTTAGAGATCCAAGTGGGTGACAATACAGAGGGAGATTCTGGGACCAAGTCTGCTTAACCATAAAATGACAGCGTTGGGTTATTTGGAGAAAAACACCGTTTATTAATTACAAAGATATACTTCTGGGCACGGTCTTAACTTTGTGAAAGAAAAGAGAGGGAAAAAAGGAAAATCAGAGGGATACATGGAGGTAAAAAGCTCTGTGCCTCCGTCATCTAACTATGAAGTTAATTTGGAGATCATGTCACGAAAGAAGGTCCCCTTGCCCCATGGACAAAAGGGAAGCACCACATCATGGATTATCTTTTCCTAGTGCACCAGAGAGAACAGACTTAATCCAGGCAGGAAAACTCAATTCCCATCGGTAGTTCCGTGCTGCTTCCCCCGTCTGTCAAGAACTGAGGAGGATTTGTTAGCCAAAGTGGGGAGCTGAAGGTCACTTAACTGTCAAAAATGACCAATTTTCAGGGTTGAATTTAGATCAGAGCAATTTTCAATCTCTAAAAAGAAAACTCTACCTATTAAATATATATGAAATAGAACGTTACGAGAAATGTTCGCCCTCTCCTTACTTGCCAGAGAAACCGTGCAGGTTTGTACTTATAGTGGAAGAGGAAAGAGCAGATTACGTTGATAAGAGGGAGTATAGAATGAGGCAGGTCTGACAGGGCTCGGGCCTCTGTCGTTGTTCTAGAGAGTTAGAGAGATCTGTGTGTGGGGGGAGCAGGGCGCACACTCCGAAGGCCTGATACCTGTGGGGTCAGGAAGCCCAGCCTCCACATGGACCCCGCGGCTAGCCCACCACAGCCCCCGGGCAGATCCTGGCCTTCCTGGGCCTCCACTGACTCACCCAAGTCACAAGTAAAGAGAGAGGCGACAACCAGCCATCACTGAGCGCTTGCTATTTCCCACAAAATGTTTAAACTGCTCCAAAACAGAGATCATGAAAACATTAAAAATTAACTTCAAAGGCTTGTTGAAGGAGGAGGGAAGAGATCAGGAAGGGAGAATGGATTGGTCTGTAATGTTCTATTTTAGGATTTTAAGTGTGGAAATATGGAAAAATGTTATATAATTTTAAAAGTCAAATTAAATCAAATAGGGGAAAAGTACACCCAAGCGATACCTTAAAAAATCAAATGCAAATTGAAACCAGTTAACCAGTGTGTTTCAAGATGGCGGCTTAACCCCAAAGGGAAGAATGGCTTCTACTGACTTGAAAAGGCAATATTTTGACGGTGCGTCCCTAGTGTGAGAGCAGCACAGAAAGAACCACAAAGAAATCATGAAGGGCACTCTGTTCCCTGGCTAATGATGCCCAGAGTAGTGTCACTCCAGGACTCTGTGAATGCTGTTTGAAAGCTAGTAGGATAAACAAATGAGTAATTGTGTTCATGCCATCAGGAAGAAAGATGTTCATGTGAAGAGAAAACAAGTTTCCACAGGGAGTCAGAGAGTAGATAAAGCCCTCTCCTCTGGAGCTGGAGTTGGCTGTGTCTATACCAGCTCATGGCTTATTTTATCTTTCTAAAAAGCACATGTTTCTTGTTCTGGCCACTATGGATGACCACTCCATAGCAATGGCCCTTTGGTGCCTCGATGATAGTCACTGGACTCTATTTTCCACCTTTATAGAGACACAGAGCTCACTGGAGAAAGGAGGGGGGTGGCAGACTGGAGACAAGATGAGCCCAGGGCTTTTTCTCATGGTTAAAAGCAGGAATCTTATAGGGGCCAGCCTGGTGGCATAGTGGTTAAGTCTGAACACTCCACTTTGGTGACCTGGGGTTTGTGGGTTTGGATCCTGGACGTGGACCTATGCACTGCTTATCAAGCCATGCTTTGGCGCCATCCCATATACAAAATAGAGGAATATTAGCACAGATGTTAGCTCAGGGCCAATCTTGCTCACCAAAAAAACAAAAAAATCCAAAAGACAAGAACCTCATAGAGAAAGACAAATACTGTATAATCTCACTTATATGTGAATCTAAAAAATCTGCACTGATAGGTATGTAAATACAGAGAAGAGACTGGTTGTTGCCAGAGGCAAGGGAGTGGATGAAATGGGTGAAGGTGGTCAAAAGTATAAACTTCCAGTTATAAGAAAACAAGTCTGTGGATCTAAAGCTTGGCGGGGTGACTCTAGTTAACAATTCTGTATTGTGCATTTGAAAGGTGCTGGGACAGTGGATCTTAAAAGTTCTCATCACAAGAAAAACAAATATGTAACTATGTGTGGTGATGGATATCAACTGAACTTCTTGTGGTGGTCGAATTCCAGTGCATGCACATGCCAAATCACTATGTTGTAGACCTTAAACTAGAGAAATTTATCAATTATATAATAAATAAATACATCTCAATACAACTGGGGACAAAAGCAAGAACCTCATCAAAGACCACTGAGGCCATGTCAAAAGACAGAGAAATCATCTTGGCGGGGTTCCAGTTGCGGGGGTGAACAACTTGTGCATCAAAAAGATGACGACGCAGCTGATCCAACCACACGCCAACAGAGTCAATGCCATGAGTTCAAAAACAAAACAAAAGCAGAAAATTACAGAGGCCACTTTGGGAGGTTGCTGGAACTCCACACGTTACTCTAAAGACCAGAAAATAAGGGGAAGAATCAGGTACTAGTCTGCCTTTCCTCTGTGGATGGTGCTTTAGGGGAAGCGGTCCTTGAATAAAAGCTCTTCTTCACCCAAGAACGTGGTGGCTGTGCACATGCACGCCTGATGTCTTCGGCTGCAGGGAGAGGAGGCGGTCAGAGGCCCTAGCCGCTCTCTCTGAAATCCATTGCTGTGTTTGTGCTGCAGCCGTGCGCCCCACCGGGCCGCACCCAGCCCAGGACCGAGGGCAGCAGGTCTCATTAGAAGGCATCACACTGGCGTCGCTGTCTGACGGCTGTCCTCGCCTTCTCAGCTGCCTCCTTCTCCATTTCTCTTTCACAGGCACTTCCCCCAGTTAATCTCTTGCACATCCAATACCCTTTTGGAGCCTGCTCAGAGGAGGACCTGAAGCAACACAAAGAATCATGGCTGATAAGTGCAGAAGGAAGAATCGGATTAGAAAAGCCTTTTTCAAACCTTTATAAAATGATGGAGGTGGGCAACGCTTATCAACGGAGACTGACTGATAACAGGCGAAAGTCTGAGGTGAAGAGCGACACCCATGTCGATGTTCTCATCACTAAATGTGCATTGAACAGCCAGACGCTGTGTCTGCAAGCAGTGCTAACGGATGCACAGAGCACAGCCTGAGAGACATTCTTGCCAAAAACTTGAAGAGGAATGCCATTGATGATCCAGGCCTGACAACACGTTTACCACAAACAGAGAGAAAAGAGAACTCTGTTACAGGTGTCAGGAGGATGCGGTCAATTAGGTCAGAAGGCAGGAATCCTGTAGGAAAAGTGAGCCAGTGTTTTCAACACCAACAGAAGGAAGGAGGCGAAACTGTTAGAAAGTGAAAGAACTTTAAGAGACATATCAATCTAATGCAATACATGGATCTTGTTGGCTCTTCAAACTGTCAACCCTAAAAAGACATCATTGAGACCATCATACAAAATAGAACCTTGAGAAGGTATCAGATGCCCCTCAAAGATGTCCACACCCCAATGTAGGAAACCTGTGTGTATGTTACCTTATACCGCAAAAAGGACTTTCTGGTGCGATTAAGTTAAAGATCTTGGGATGGGAAGAGTGTCCTGGAGTATGTGGGTGGGCCCTGTGTACTCACAGTGTCCCTAAAAGAGGGAGGCAGGAGGGTCAGAGTCAGAGTGGACATGGGATGGATTTAAGGAAGCCACCAAGGGAGGCAGGGCCTCTGGAAGCTGGAGAAGGCGGGAGAGAAGGCAGCCCTGTGAACACCTTGACTGTAGAGCATCTGGCCTCCAGAACTGTAAGAGAATAAATGCGTGTTGCTTTAAGCCACTAAGTTTGTGGCCATTTCTTACAGCAGCCACAGAAAACTAATACAGGTGGGTGTTAGCTAAAATGAAGGGAGGATTGTTAATTACTTTTAAGTTGCTAATGATTTCATGGTTCCGTGTTTTCTGTTGTTACTGTGAAGTTTTTAACAGAATAATGTACTAAAAGGATATGATGTCTGAGATATGCTTAAAAAAAAACTCAAGAAAAATTTTTAAACGTGGGGATGAAGAGGAATAGTGAAATGCCAGTGGCACCGTGGTGAGAATCCTTGAAGCTGGATGATAAACAGGAAGTGGTTAATTATCCTCTCCTCCCCAAAGTGTGTGTATGTTTGCAAATTTCATAGTGGAAACCTTTCCGCATTTGTGTGCATTAGCTCATTTAGTCTTCCTGCTACTCTGTGAAGGAGGCACTGTAAGGACCCCCATTCATAGATAGGGAGCCCGAGGCACAGTGACGTGCAGAAATGGGCCCGAGTTCCGTGGATATCAGAGAATTCTGGGTTTGAACTCAGAACTCGTGTGTCTGGCTCAATTCTATGCTCTTAAACAGTGTACTAAAATTGTCCCTTATTTTTGATGTTTATTCCAATTGTAGTTAATTTATGATTAATTTGTCATGTTAATTAATTGTCCTGTTGGAAAGTATGCTAGACGAAAAGCTGACTGGATTACTAAATGGGCAAAGCTTGGTGGGCAAACGTAAGTAAGGAAATTTCAGAGCTGGGGTTGTTTCCCTAGAAATGTAGTAACACAGCACACGAGGGGCCCGGGTGTTCAGTAGTTGAGGATTTGGACTGTAAAGTAAATACGTATAAATGTAATTTGCTAAATACTTATTCATTTAAGTTGGCATTTGGCTGGAGGTCTTTGAGCAAGTCTCAACCTTCCATTTATAAAGAATACAATTCAAAATCCAATCTAGACTGTCAACCTATCAATTGCCAGAATTTGGGAAGAATTTTACCAACTGTAAACCTGGTGGATAGAAAAATATAGTCATTGGAAGACCCAAACTGTGACCCAGGGCTCTGACAAAGCTCTGTCACCACCGAGTCAGGGCACGCGTGTGCAAA
>NC_060278.1:29491860-29685165 GCF_021613505.1 Equus quagga | reverse complement strand
CTCTGACAAAGCTCTGTCACCACCGAGTCAGGGCACGCGTGTGCAAAGACTAAAGACGAAACATCTGTTGAGCAGAAAGTGAGCAAGGGTCAATGGTGACATATTCTCCCTGGAGAGCACAGTGCTCATGACCCACACGCTGGGGCAGGGACACGTCGAAGAGGGGCCTGGAAGCAGCACACTGTGCCTTCTGAGGGGGATATATACGTGTATGTGTGTACGTACACATATACTGGTTGTAGAGAAGCATGATTATAATAAATATAAAAAATTTGGTTAAAAAACACATACATAGGTGCCAGCCCCATGGCTGAGTGGATAAGTTCGCGCGCTCTGCTTCAGTGTCCTGGAGTTTCACCCGTTCAGATCCTGGGCGCGGACATGACACCGCTCATCAAGCCATGCTGAGGCGGCGTCCCACACAGCACAGCCAGATGGACCTAAAACTACAATAGATAACTATGTACTGGGGGCTTTGGGGAGAAGAAGGAAAATTAAAAAAATGAATTAAGAAAAATACATACATAGATTTTCTTGTTTGCTAATTTTCACGTCTTTGGATTCAAATGGTCAGTGTCAAGGAGAACTTGGATGCAAAAACGTACCCACTTTAGTCTCACAACAGGTTAAAGGCTGTAAGAAAAGGGGATTTTGCTATGATGGGGACACAAATCAACTTCCTAAACATTTGGACTTGGGAGAGGTGGACTCAACCTGCAACCAAGCGTCTGCCAGATGTATTGTGAAGGCGCGTCACCGAAAGTGAGCTCGCTTCTCTTAAGACCAGTAAACAGAAAACCAACCACGGCATGCAGCAGGAAAGCAATGCATATGGCGCTGAAGACTTGGAGGAAGCAGAATGTGAAAATAACATGCCATAGGAACCAGAAAAAAATAAAAACTATTCACTATTACGAATGCATTTTGGAAATCGTGTGTGTGTGTGGTCATATGTATACGTATGAATCTCCCGTGAGTATATCTAGAGAAATTCAAGGTTTTTTAAGTGAAAAGAATGAAGTCAGGCTGACTCACACTTCCTCTGCAATATTAAATGAAAGAAAGCAGCGGGTTGGCATAGATGGATGTCAGAAAGAAGAGTTTGAGACCTAAGAATTTTATAATCCGAATCAAGATATATTTTAGTATAAATGAAACTGAATCTTATTCCTAGTCAAAAAAATCTCAGGAAATAGTCTATCTACATACCCTTCATGAAAATATATTCTATCCAACCAGAAAGTGACTAAGAATTTGGAGCTCGAGGTTATATAGGTAGCGTTGACAACAGGACACGTCCTCAGGAATCTAGTGAATTCTGCGGTTTTAGAAGACTTGGGGATTCTAAGGTCCCAAAGGAGCTTCTTGAGTCTCTTCCTTCTCCGCTCCTGCGTCCTGTTGAGTTCAAAGAAATGTGTTTATTAACTGAATCCTTTCCCCAGAAGTGATCACATAAGTTCTTCCCCTAATAGGAGATCACTGAAAACGATGGCTGGGACTGTTTCATCCCAGGATGTTATACCCATGTTATAAATCACTTACCACCTTGTATCATGTCACTAGGAAAATTAGTGAATTAAAGATGATAGATTTTCCCCACTGAAGTGGATACACCAAGAGAATCACGGCTGTTTTCACTGAGAAAGAAGTTGAGGAATGGTCTTGTATTTCTAAAATTCACACTCAGCTAGTTTAACCATATTTTCAACCAGGGAAAAATGATATAATTGAGGAAATTTTCTGACATCAAGCCTATTTTCATACCTTTTCCATCCTGGACTCATCTATGTTGACTATGCTTTTATATCGGTATTTACACCGTGTCGTATTGAGTATGTAAAAATAGAAGGGAAAATGTAAAAGATATATGATGAAATGTGAAGAGGGTTTCCTTAGGGAGGTACAATTCTGGCTAATTTGAATTTTGTTCTTTAAGTTTTAATATATTTTCTAATTTTCTAAAGCCATCATACTGACAAAAAAATCCTTTAAAGACAGTACCCGTTTGTATTAGGCTACTTGACCTGCCACAACAAAATGCTGTAGTCTTGGAGGCCTAAACATCAGAAATTCATGTTCTCCCAGTTCTGGAGGCTGGAAGTTGGAGATCAAGGCGTGGGCAGGGCTGGTTCCTCCTGAGGCCTCTCTCCTTCGCATGTAGACAGCTGTCTCTTCCCTGTGTCCTCACGTGGTCGTCCCTCTGCATGTGTGTGTCTAAATTTCTGTTCTTATCAGGACTCCAGTCGTGTTGGATCAGGGCCCACCCTAACGACCTCATTTTAACCTAATCTCCTGTTTAAAGGCCTTGTCTCCAAATACAGCCTCATTCTGAGGTCCTGGGGTTAGCACTTCAAAATATGAATTCTGGGGACACACAGTTCAGCCCATAACAATATTATACTTAATTATCCCAAATATATTAAAATGCAATTATGTACATTCAGCAAAAAGGTGGGAAGAATAAAAAGCAAACAATTAACAGTGGCTCCCTTGGTTATATCTAGGTGATGGAACAATAGGTGACAGTGTGACTTTTTTTTCTTTAGTGTTTTATATCCTCCCAATTTTTAATGATGAAAACAAACTCAAAACACTGTTACTCATTTACTACTTGCACAGGCCCTGGAAGGGATGAAGTCACCCAAGATGCAGTCTCTATTCTCAAGAAGATGTGCCCATAAATATCTACTCTCAAGCTAAGACATAAGATGTGCCACATGAATGAGGAAAATCATGTTCTGGGGTCACATAAGACAGGAAGATCCCACCTCCATCCAGGAGAAGATGCAGGTGGCATGATTGAGAGGATGGAGACATCTGGTCTTGCCTCAAGTGACAGGTAATCTTTTCTTTTTTTAAAGATTGGCACCTGAGCTAACAACTGTTGCCAATCTTCTGTTTTTTTCCTGTCTTTTTCTCCCCAAATTCCCCCAGTACATAGTTGTATATTCTAGTTGTGGGTCCCTCTAGATGTGGCATGTGGAACTCCACCTCAACATGGCCTAATGAGTGGTGCCATGTCCGCGCCCAGGATCCAAACCCTGGGCCGCCAAAGAGGAGCGCGCAAACTTAACCACTAGTCCACAGGGCCGGCCCCCAGATAATCTTTGATATATGGAAATTGTATATACAAAGCTTTCCCAAGAGACATTTAAAACTTCTGCAACAGGAAGCCGAGAATGTCAAGCAGTGCAGAACGCGGGGCACACGGGATGTGGGGGTCCTGGGAGCTGGTTAAGTTCGATCAGTGGCGTGAGTTTAAGCTTGGAGGCCTTGAATGCCCAGTTAATAGGTTTGGATTGTATTAGTTAATTTGGAGGGGTTGGGTAGGGGATACTCTAAAAGTTTTGAACTGAATGAGATGATGATTCCCCAGGAAGGCAGCCTAGAAGAAGCGTGGAGAAAGGAGTGCTGGTGTCTGTCACCAGTTAGAAAGACAACATGCAGCCAGCCACACAGCAATTGCCCTGCTTGGATGAGGTTTAGAAAAGAGCTCAGTCTTGGGGAGAGTTTGTTGTAAGAAAGAAATCAGAAAACGAGATGTAGGAATTGCACATTGAAAAATGTTTTTGTTCGCCTAAATCTGGGACTCAGACAACACGAAATGCGGTGAGCATATGGAGCCGCAGGAACTCCCGCTCATGGCTGGTGGCAGCGGAAAATGGAGCAGCCACTCTGGAGACAGTTCGGCAGGTTCTTACAAAAGTGCACATCCTCTGACTATGTGATCCAGCAATTTACTCAAAGGAGTAGAAACCTTAGGTCCACACAAAAATCTGCACACGGATGTTTATAGCAGCTTTATTCATAATTCCCAAAACTTGGAAGCAGCCAAGATGCCCTCCAGTGAGTGAATGGATAAACAACCTGTGGTCCACCCAGACAACAGAATACTACTCAGTGCTAAAATAAACGAGACTTCAAACCACGAAAAGACACGGAGGAACCTTAAGTGCATATCACTGAGTGAAAGAAGCCAGTCTGAAAAGCCCACATACTATGTGATTCCAACTCGACGACATTCTGGAAAAGGCAAAACTACAGAGACAGTGAAAAGATCAGGGGTTGCCAGGGGTTTGAGGGGGATGAATAGGCAGACAGGACTTTTGGGGCAGTGAAACCAGTCTGTATGACACTATAATGGTGGATCCATGTCCATATACATTTGTCCAAGCTCGCAGACTGTACACCACCCAGAGTGAACCCTAACGCGAACTGTGGGCTTTGGGTGATGACGATGTGTCCATGTGGGTTCATCAGTTGTGACAAATGTCCCACTCTGATGGGGGACATTGATGGTGAGTGAGGCTGAGCATGTGTGGGGATGTGGTGTGTGGGAAATCTCTGTACCTCTCTCTCAGTTTGCTGTGAACTGTCCTGAAACAAATGGTCTTTAAAAAAAGTTTCTGTTTGCACCACAGGAACCCCAGTGAGAGCTGACGAGTGCCGTGTTCTCAGTTGGACTGGGGAGAATCTTAGGGCTTCCAGAGGGCAGGTGGCTGAGCTCAGGAGAGTACATCTAAGTGCAAGGAGGGTGCCCCCCACTTGCCTGCTCTGTGTGGGAAAGAGGTGACAATGATGCTGCCATCCTGCTAAAACCACCAGTTCAGGAATGTGGACTCAACTTCAGCTACATGTCTACTTGCAGAGCCAGTATAGTGTTTCCTTGGGATAAAAAATAACCAGCTTTTCGATCTTGAAAGAACTCTTTTGCATTAGAATAAAGTGAAACTTTCCTCTTGTTCCTCAAGAGAGCCTTCCGTTTATCACGTGAAATGCCGCAGGAGATCATTTTTAAATTTGAAAATCCTGAACCTGGGCTTTTCACTTTCACAGATAAAAATCCATTATTTCCCGATAACGTATTGGCTGGAGCGAAGTAAAACAAGACGTGATTGGAAGTGAAAGCCGCCCAGTTTTATTTTCCCCGCTTCTCTGATTTAAAGTGAAGCCCGCTGTGTAAGGTGGTAGCTGTGAGCCAAGCCTGGCACCCACCGGGGCTCCGGGGAGAGCTGTCTCCATGTGGGGGGAACGTCACCTTTCCAGAAGATGTGAGCAATGGCAACTCAACAGACAAGACAGAGGAGATCAGTGCCACAGAGATAGTTGTCACATAATGACCAGCGGCTGCTCGCTCGCAATGATCTCCTTCAGTAGACTGTGTGGAGGAGAGCTGGGTTGTTTGAACATATCATGGTGTTAATTCTGGCTGGGCTGCATTTGCAGCCTAATTTGTATTTTTACAGTATGTGACACTCGAAAGCTGGAAATAATTTTCAGTATCTTATTAAGTGTTTGAAATTCAGCTTATAGCGTTGGCTTCAAACATCCGCCTTTTCACTTAGCACCTGTTTAGCCAAACACGCTAGGGAAGCAATAGTCTGCAGGAGTAAATCTCCACCCGTCTCCAGTAAAGAAACAACATGGGAGTAATCCCACCTGTGTGGTCTGTAGGTGGCACCCCCTCCACGGTCATCACCAGGGAGCAAGCAGATGGATCTGTGTGTGGCCGCTAAACTGGTATTGTGACGGATCCCTCCTAGCAGAAACTATGTTGGGAGCCCCCTCCTCCAGGAGAGCATCGTCTTGCCACACCATCAGGGTGTGGAGTGTCTACCAGTGTATGTAGCTTCCCTGGAGATGTCCATAGGATTTTTCACAGGTACTGGTTTCCCTTTGGGACCCAGAAGAAATCCGGTTAAATTCACATCTCTGGAAGGCAGGGAAGCCATCAGGACCATTGGAAAAGTTTGCCTGCTCCAGGCAGAGCTGGAATGAAGGGGTAAGGGTCACAATGCGTGTCAGGTTAGCAAAATGGGCACCTACGGGATCTGTATTCTGTACCAGCACGCTTGTGTTTACACACACACACGCACACTTGCACACACGCACATGCACGCTCTCTGGTCCTTCTCTCTCCCTACGGGCTTTCCAGCGCCTTCGCACAGCCCTTCACCTCGACCCGGCCACCTACTCTTCATTCCTCTAGAAAGGAGCAAAGGAAAGCTTTTTCCATTCCTCTGGGTTCTGCACACTAATATCTAATCTGATAAATGAATCAAGTCCCACATTGCTAGTAAGTGGATTCTTCCCTCTTGAATAATATTTGCATTTTAATCTTTATTGACTCTATAAATTATTGTGACCCACCGTAGTGAAGCGAATGATAGAAATTTTAGGCCGTCAGCTTGGAAAGGCAATTTGGGATGAGTGGAAATACGGGGGCCTTGCCTATCATCTCACACATATAGGTGCAAATTGGGACAGAATCTAAATCCATCTTGGAAAGTGTTGACTTGTAGGAAATGGTATTTATTTTCTAATGTAACGAAAGAGCTTTAGTCATAATTCTTAGCACTGTCCACCTAGTCTGAAAAATCTGGAAATATTTTTTTAAAAACCTATGGATTTTGGGGGGCTTGGGGGTTTTTGTTCTTGTTCTTTTGATGTGGCTGGAACCACAGTAAGAGAGAGTGATTTCTCTGAAGCTGCTGTGCCGTTTAAATAGCTTGAGCCGTGATGTTCAGTTTCACGGCGGGAAAGAAGCAACCCATAGTCTTTAATATCACTTGCTCCTTGGAAATTCTGATCAAATTAGGGCATATCTAGTCAAGAGAGGAATACACTGGGCAGAGCTGGTGGCTGAGTTGCTGGCTGGGCCATGTGAACCGCCGGTGTGGGCAACCACGTGATCGAGCCAAATACCTAAGCAGAATTTAACCCCAAACAGGACTTAAAGCAATCTATCCCTCCATTCTTCCCCAATGAACAGGTCATAGTCATATATTTACATTATTTGGTTAGAAGCTATCTGATCAGGCTACTTGATACAAATAAATTGTATTTGTTCCTTCTAATGGAAATAATATCGTTTTTCCAGAAAGAGATGTTTTGTCTAAAAGAATATGCTATTAACAAGCCCCGTGAATTTTTATTCGATGCTCTTTTGTCTTCTGTGTTTGTATTTTGTGGTCTGTATTGTGTTCCCTCCTTGGGCACAATCGTTTAACTTCTTTGTCATTAAGTGTTTGTCACCATCTCTTCATCCCTTTGTCTAACTCACATTGGCTGAAAGTGGTCTAAAAGTTTGAGACATCTTTGGCAAGACAGATCAAGCTGAGTTTATAAGCATTTTAGGGCAAACACTGAAAATATCTCATGCCCAAAAGAAAACTGACCATGCTGACATAAAGAGAAACAATGACAACCATGCATGGATCGAATTAACAGGATAATTGACAAACCCCCACTTCATTTTCACTGTGACACAGGATCTAATCTCATTCGCTATCTGACTGATCAATACCATTGGCCACAGCTGAATCAATCCTGACACAATCCTCATCGGTCGTTAAGGTGGCTGAAATGACCAAATCAATTTAATGACTCAATGTAGCCATTGCCTCAATGAGTCTTCCTTTCTCTTTTAATATTTGTGTGTAATCTAGGTCTGTTTCAGACTTGTTGAATATATTTCAGAATTTCCAGAAGCATATACTCTGTGTTGTGTCAGAAACAGGAGCTGAAACGAAACAGCACACCATCGCCTCTGCACATCTACGTACCCTGCAAAGACCCTGCACCCGGCAAACATTTATGAAGGTCTTGGTTTAAGGCTAAAACCACTCGGAAAAAAATGTCTTCCCAAACCTTGGCTATTTTCTCAACATTCAGATGTCATGCGGATGACATGGCTACTTTAAAGTGAGAGAAGATAAAAGAAAAATAAAGAAAACACATTGCTAAGAAAGAGAAAAGGAAGGAAGAAGAGAGAGGGAAAAGAGGAGATGGAAAGGAAGGAAGGAAGATATTTAGATCTGGCCGAATTTACACGAGGTATTTCAAACAGGGCCACGGCCCTTGGCATTTAAGCACTTACTAACACAAGAAAGAAAAAAGCCTCAGGGATGTGTTTCTCCCTAAGGGCAGAGTCAGATAATGGATGGAGAAGGCGTGTTCAGCCAGCTCCCCACCTCGGCTCTTTTTGCCAGGCATGGCAGCAGCTGGAGCCAGAAGGGCTTGGCTGGCAGAAGCCACAGAGGGTGAGCCTGCAACTGATCAAACCTGATCACACAGCAGGTGTTTCTATGGTGATGGGAATAAGCTGGGGATTTAAGGATTATGGGAATAGAATCTGGACAGCCAGGGGTGAAAAAAAAAAAGGTGGAGGAAAATGTGCCCAGCATTCGAGTCTCTGCAGCTGAAAAATATTGATTTCTATATCATATTAATCTTCACATTTTCTGAGAAGGGACTTAAATTAAGCCAAACTGAGCTGTTCCTGTGAACCTGTTAATTGACTATTCTAATGAAGAGGGCTAAAGACAGTGGTTTGCAAATCACCAACCACCTTCTGAAAGCTCTCTGTTGAGCATTGCTAGCAGATAAACCTTATTGCCAAATTTAGGCAGGCAATCATACCTATCTCCTTTTTCTTAACCTCTAGCACTAAAAAATAGCTTTTCTTAGTCAGATTTTACTTGTTTCTTTTCAACTTCACCTCTTGGATTGATGTGTTGGCAAGACAACAAATTTAAGCAACACATTGATTGAAATTTTCGTTCAAACAAGGATTCAGGACAAATAGTCTGAACTTAGAAATGTCCTTGTAACAATTATATTGAAGCTCAAAACACAGCGGAGCAAGATATTTGGAGAGCCCCTTATACCGGTTATTCCTGGAAAAATAATTAAAAAATATCCGCATGACATGTCATCTCTGGGGGAAGGATCGTATACTGATACGTTTTAAATTATTTTTAAAACATCCAGGCAGCCATGAAAATTTCAAGAAGACCAACACACACTTGTAAACCATTTTCCGTGTAGGCATGATCCCGATCCCTTCCATTATATGGATTTCTCAAAGCATATTTTTATTCTTTCCAACTTCCACTGTCCCTTGAATTTTCTAAGAGGCGGCCTACCTTCGTCATTGTAGAAAAGTTCATTCTACAATTTTTATTTTAAATTTGTAGTACTTATCAGAAGCAGAAGAAATATCACAGAAGACCAAAAGGCAGCAGACATTTTCTCAGGGGCACATTCTTTGGTAACTCTCCTTACTCCTGTGCAATATTCTTTTCTCCCTCCTCCGTCTCTGAGCTACTGGGCCCTGAGTCAGCACATGCTGGTTCCGCACTCACCATGTTCCGACCTAGCACCAGGTCTCAGGGTTCAAGAGGACGGAGCCATAGTTCTGGCTTCAAGCTGCCCCAGACCGGGGAGCAGAGGGCTGCCTCTTCACAGGAGCCAGCGTCTACCTGCACACCGCTTCACGACACCTCTCAGCAAGTGGCAATCACACACTTGCTCGTGAAGCATTTGGTGGAATATCTGCTTTTCTTGCTCCATGTCTGCACTTTGTGCCGTGGTCTCCCCATTACCTACTGCAGGGACTGACCCGAAATGGGAAAGTGGTAAATATTTGTTAAGGGAGTGATGCTATAGGCTGAATGCTTGTGTCCTCCCCAAATTCAACCTTTGAAACCTAATCCTCTATATGATGGTGATAGGAGGTGAGGCCTTTGGGAGGTGATGAGGTCACGAGGGTGGAGCCCTCGTGATGGAATTAGGGTCCTTATAAAAGAGACACAGAGAGCTCCCTTACACCTTCCACAGTGTGAGGACACAGCAAGAAGACAGCATCTCTGAACCAGGAAGTGCGTCCTCACCAAACACTGAATCTGCTGGCACCTTGATCTTGGACTTCCAGCCTCCAAAACTGTGAGAAATCAACGTCTGTTGTTTATAAGCCATGGACTAGCAGCTCCACATGTAGAAATCTTTCTTTAAGTAAAAGCAAGAGATCTCTGAGAAACCAATTTATGAGATTTTTGTTATAAAAATGGAAAACAACCTTAAAAAATTACTTATAAAAATTGTTCAATGATAGGAAAATTGGGTCCATCCATGCTCTGAAATATATGTAGCCTTTTAAAGGGAAATTTTATAGTCCTGATTAATGATGTGAGAAATCCCCTTTAAATATCTTAAGTCAAAATAGTAGTTTACACATCAGAGACAATAACTGTCAATGTTTCCCTTGGATTCTTCTCCAGATACATTTGTATACTTTAAAGGCATGTTCTGGCTCCCACTTTATCTGTGGATGGTGTGGATATGAATTGCTATTATTACTTTTATCATTGTATTTATGATAAAAAGAGCTCTTTGAAACTATAAAATAGCTCTTCCGTTCCCCCGGTCAGTCCACTTGGGATGTGTGGTGAACCCGAGTCGTCACAGAGGCTTTGGCTCAGTCTTCTCACCTGGGAAGAGATGGAGAAGGGAGAAGCAGAAGAAATTCCCCACTCTTCCGATCTGCTGCTCAGGTTTCAATGTTCCAGACATGGGGGACTGGAATTGGCCACCCCAAGATGTCTCTTTGGCATGAGGATTCTTTTGGGCTGGTTACTTTTAAAAACTGCAGACATGAGAGAAACTCTGAGAAGCAGAAGTTACCCTTTGTTAAGAGACATTTACACTTGTAAAGGAAATATCCATCTGTAAAGGTGTCTCCCTCTCTGTATCAGGAAGAAGGGGGGATAACCTTCTCTCCAGAAACTCTTACCAATGCATAAGTCAAGGACTTCAATCTGCATAATAACTTTAGTCTTTTTTACGGTGCTTTTCTGGTAATCTCCCGTAACTGACTCCCCCCATCCCCCAACATCCTCCTCTGTCTTTAACTGAAGATGGTATTTAAGGTGAGATCCTCCACCATTTTGGTGAGTTTCTCAGTTTTTCTGGGTCTCTCCCATGTATACATGTTATAAAGCTTTGTTTAATTTTCTCCTGTTATTGTCTGATGTGAAGTTAATTCGTTGTCCAGCCAGAAGGACCCAGAGGGTAGAGGATTTGTCTTCCTCCCCTACGCAGGTTTGCTTTCTCAGTCAGCTTCCTTCTCTATATGAACTGCCCCTGGGAGGTTGTCTATAGGTTGTCAATCCTGATGACTCATACATCTACGTGTCTGGCCTAGAGTTGTTTGGCCAGTGCCAGATGACTTCAAGCTAAAAGTCTGATCTCCTTAGAGTGGCCCACAAGCCCCTCTACCATCTAGTGACTGCATTTGTCATCCATGTCATCACCTATCACCACCCCTGCCAGACACACACACACACACACACACACACACACATGACCTGACTGCTCTAGTAACACTATCTACTCTCTGTTCTCTTCATGAGCACTATTCCATGTTTATTGCAGGATATATACCCTAGGATCAGGACACAAAATGTTTCTAAACAGCCTTGTTCAAAATAGACCAAAAAAAACTGGAAGAAACCATAAATATCGATTAATAGCAGAATGAGCAAATAAATTATAGTATAACCATGCGATGGAATAGAGTAGAATGATGAAGTAAGTGAGCTACAGTCACAGACATGAATATGGATGCATGTCACAAACAAAATACTGCATCAAACAGACAAGTCACAGAAGAATACATAAGGGATGTTCTACTTCCATAAAGCTCAAAACCAGGTAAAATTAAGAAATCTGTGACTTAAGGATGCATGTGAGTGTGTGTGTGTGTGTGTGGTGAAAATATGGAGAAATCCAGAGAATGATTAGCACTAACGTCAGGAGAGTTGTCACCTGAAGGAGACAGAAGGGCTGCATCGGGCAGCAGAGCAGGACCTTCTGGAAACTGGTGGTGTGTCTGCTCTTAAACTGATGAATGATGCTACGAGTGTTTACTTAATATTCTTTCACACATTATTCTGTAGGTGTAATATATTAAATAATTTTTTGTGTTCCCCCCCCAACAACAACAACAAAAATATAGAAGAAGCAGAAGAGAATTTCAGAGAAAAGAAGGTACAAGTTAGAACATCCTGAAGGCAGAGAGATCTCATCATGGACCAAGAACGGGAAGAAGGCCAGCGAGGAGCCGCAGCAGGAAGAGATGCTGGGGTCTCTTCCCCAGGTGAGAGCAGTGAATTCACAAAATATTTTGAAGTTAGATACACGGTTTTTTTTAATGAACGTGGTGAGGAAGATGAATATTTCAAAAAAGATGTGCAGATTTATGGCATGACAGACTGGGTGGATGAAGAAACGACTTATTAAGAAGAAGACTGGAAGAACAGATAGAGAGGATGAGGGGAGATCCACGGTGTGGTTTCAAACAAGTCGGTTTTAATGTGCCCATGACCCAGGCCAAGTAGGCACCGGGCACATGCATCTGCATCAGAGGAAGCATTTGGGCTGAGATATAAATTACTTTGGAAGAGTTGGTGAGTAGATATTTTTGATGCTGTGGGAATTTACTAAATCACCAACGGTAAATGTGTAAAGGTGAGATCGAAAACGGATGAGACCTGAGGATCTCCACCATTTATAGGTTGGATAGGGCAGGAGAATGTCGGAAGAAAAGGAGGGCAATGAGCTAGGGACTGCTCTATATTAATAGAATAAAAATAAAGATAACTTCAGTAGACACAGAAAAAGCATCTGACAAAACTCTTTCATAAGGAAAATACTCAGCAAACTAGGAATACCAGGAAACTTTGTCGACCCAATGAAGAGCACCCACAAAAACCCCACAGCCAATATCCTACTTAATAAGAAAGACTGAATATTTCCCCTTAAGATGAGGAACAAGACAAGAATGTCTGCCGTCATCACCTCTATGCCACGTGGTCCAGAGGTTTTAGGCAGGATGAAAAAGAAATAAAAGTCATCAGCATTGGAAAGAAAGTAAAACTCTCTCTATTTGCAGATGACATGTTATTATATATAGAAATCCTATGAAATCCATACAGAAAATTATTAAAGCTATAAGTGAGTTCAGCAAGTTTGCAGGATTCAAGTGTGATGTAAAAAATCAGTTATATTTATGTACACTAGCAAGAGACAATATAAAAGTGGAATTGAGAAAACAATTTTATTTACCATAGCATCAAAAAGAATGAAATACTAGGAATAAATTTAACCAAAGATGTACAAAACTTTCACACTGAAAACTATGAAGCATTGTTTAGAGAAATTAAAGAAGATACAAATAACTAGAAAAACATCGCATATTCATAGATTGGAAGACAAATATTATTAAGATGACAATATATCCTAAATTGATCTACACACTCAGTGCAATGCTTATCAACATTCTACTTGCCTGTTCTTACAGAAATTGACGAGTTGGTCCTAAAATTCTTATGGCCGTGAGAGGCATGCAGAGCACCCAAAGCAATCTAGAGAAAGAAGAACAAAGGTGTAGGACTCATGCTTCCCAATTCAAAACTTACTACAAAGCTACAGTGATCAACACAGTGTGGTACTGATACAAGATAGAGGTATCCATCAATCAAAGGGAATTGAGTCTAGAAGTAAATCCTCATATCTATTGTCAATCGACTTCAAAAAGGGGCCCAGATCATTCATGGAGAAAAGAATAGTCTTTTCAATGAAAAAATGGTGCTGAACAACTGGATACCCACTTGCAAAAGAATAAATCTGGATCCCTATCTTTCACCATACACTAAAATAAATTCAAAATGGATAATAGTCCTAAATATAAATGCTAAAACTGTAAAACTCCTAGAAGAAAGCATAGAGTAAATCACTGTGGCCTGGAATGAAACAATATTTTTTTAGATGTGACACCAAAAACACAAAAACAAAAGGAAAAATACATAAATTAACTGTATCAATAGTAAATGATTGGGCTTCAAAGGATATCACCAACAAAGTGAAAATACAACCCACATAACGAGAGAAAATTTTTGAAGTCATAGATGTGATAAAAGGCATATCCAGAATATGTGAAGAGCTCTGGCAATTCAACAATAAAAAGACAAATAAGCCAGTTTAAAAATGGGCAAAATATTCCACAGAACATTTCCCCAAAGAAGATATATAAATGTCAAACACATGAAAAGATGCTCATCGTTATTTGTCAGTAGGAGAATGCAAATAAAAATCATAATGAGATACCAGTTCACACCCACTAGGATGGCTATAATTAGAAGATAGACAATAACGAGTGTTGGCAAAGATGTGGAGAAATTAGAATCCTCATACGTTGCTGGTGGGAATACAAAATAGTGTAACCACTTTGGAAAACAGTTTGGCATTTCCTCAAAATTTAAACATGGAATTACTGTATTATCCAGCAATCCCAGTCTTAGCTATGTATCCGTAGGAATCAAATTCCAAACAAAATCTTGTAAACTGTTCCTAGCGGTGTTATTGATAATAGCCCAAAGTGGAAATAATTCAAATATCCATCAACTGATGAATAAACAAAATACGGTAAGCCTATGTAACGGAATATTATTCAACCACAGAAAGGAATAAAGTACTAATATATGTTACAATATGAATGAACCTTGAAATAGTATAATATTAACTGAAAGAAACCAAACACAGAGGCCACATATTGTATGATTTTATATATGCGAAATGTCCAGAATAAGCAAATCCACAGAGACAGCAGACAGAAAGTAGATTAGTGGTTACCGGTGTCTGTGGGGGGAAAGGAATGGAGAGTGACTGCTGGAGAGTACAGGCTTTCTTTTTCTAGTGAACATACTGAAAGCCACTGAACTGTACATTTTGAAAAGGTGAATTTTATGTTAAGTGTATTGCATCGCAATATGAAAATGGCAGGCATGAAAAAACACGTCACCCCCATTCTTTAGCGGGTTGTTCAGAAACTTTGTAGTGAATTATTCAAGTCGCTTGCCACTCTAGATGATTCTTCTCTAGACAACAGTCACAACCAAAGATGTCTCCATCAATTGCCCCACATTGTTAGGGTCTGACTCTCACCTGTGAAGATTTGGAACTTATTTCTCACTCGTCACTCCCCCGCTGGATCCCAGTGTGAGGCATCGCTGCCCGCTGTTTGGTCCTGTCTCCAGTCCTGTCCACCCTCTCTCCTGCAGAGTCTGAAGAACCACCCCACTTTCCAACGACCCTACTCTAGCTGGACAGTGCAACCACATCCCCACAATTCAATATCAAAGCTTCTCCATCAGTAGTCATCTTTGCTTCAACGTGATGTCTCCATCCCAGTCACAATTTCTCTATTCTAACTCAATCAAAATCTCACTGGTCTTAGTGAGGTTAAATGGCATACTCAGGAGAGTTTCATCCTATATGGTCACATGAGTGTTCAACTGACCCATGGTGATCGCATGACCAGTTCTGGATCCTCTCCTAGGAGACCTGCCCCTCCAGCTGTGTCAGACCCAAGATTCACTCCCCGGTGATGAGAGGATGAGCAACTGTGGCCTCAGCAGCTGCCCTACCTAAGCTTTCACCCAACAGACCCTGCTTTATCCTGCAAGTAACTCTGCGTGTGCTGGTTGCCCCTCTTACATGTCATGAAAGATGCATGTTCAAATGTTAGGATTAGACATCAAAAGAATATAAGTAGAATTTACAAGATCCAGTCAAATACAAACTGGTAAAAATGTTTTAAAAAAAAGACATTTGGGAGTGAGCTCTACAGGATTGTCACTCCCAAGATAAACAACTGTAAGACTGTCTGAAGCATGCACAGAGAGGTGGAGCCCAAGCAGAGCATGGCGATCTCGCTGTGCTGAGAAGACAGAGGACGAATTGCAGGGTTGCTGAGGCAACTGGACTTTGTGGGGCAGAGGACTGGAAAGAAAGGGTCTGCGTGGAGCTGATCTCCAGAAATCTTCATGAGGGGCCCTGACACCTTCAACAGGACGCTCAGATGCATATGTGTGTCCTGGGAAGACTGCAAAGCCCAGTGGAACAGCCGCTGTGAAGTTGAGAGATGTGTGGCGTTTCTAAAGGTCACTCAGTGGAAGCTCCAACAGGCCAGAGTGTGGGGACATCCCTACAACGGAGCATGTGGTTCAGTAGAGACCAGGGCAAGGCCATGCCACGGGAGCAGGGCTATCCCAGCCCCGATGTAAAGGCTACTCCAGACCCACCTTAACAGAGGAAAACAAAGCAAAACCCAGCCTCCAAAGAATCAAGGATCCATCAGTAAATGAACGACCTGTCGAAACAAACACTCTTTAAAGGAAAGCACAAAATCCACTCTCTCGACAATGTGTCTTCCACACAGTCCATCAAAAGTCCCTCCGTAAGCTTCCAAAATCCTATGTAAACGGGCTACAGGACGGGTACTTCACAAAGGATGATGTTTCAAAGGCAAATAAGTACATGCAAAGATGCTCAGTATTATTAGTCCTTAAGGAAATGAAAATTAAAACTACAATGAGATACCATCACACAGCACTAGCACAGCTAAAATTAAAAAGTTAGGCAACCTCAAATGTTGGCAAGGAGCTGGAGCAACCAGCAGTGTCATGCATTGCTCCTGAGAGTCTGAAATGATGCGCTACAAAGTGGTTTGACAGGGAAACCTCCAGGGACCCCATTACTCAGAAGTTCCGCCAACGGGCATTTGCCCAAGAGGAGCAAACGACAGATACCCATGAAAAGACTTAGAGAAGAGTGTTCATACCAGCCTATTCCTGACAGCAAAGAATGAAAGTAGCTCAACTATCCATCAAGAAAAGACTGAATAAATAAACTGTGGTATATTTATACAATTGAATACTACTCTACCTTTTTCTTTTTTAGAAAAGGGGAAAAAGTACATCACTCGATACCCTGGAGTAGTCTCAAATACATTTTGCTGAACATAAGAAGTGAGAAGCATAACCGTCCATGTTGTATGGGTCCACTTAGGTGAGCTCAGAGGCAGGACCATCAGTGAGAACACGGTCTCAGGGCGCGGGGCAGAGACTGCCCGGGAAGGGGCCTGGGGGAAGTTTGGGGATGGCGGAAATATTCTACCTTCCGATAAAGGATTTGAGTGTATGAATTTTGTTCCGACGAATGCAACAGGAACACTTAACGTTTTGCGCATTTTAGTGTATGAAAGTTATATAATCAGCAAAAAGAGTATTTAAAAAAAGCATTTAAGCAGTTCAAAAGAAGGTAGAAATGAAGATAAAGTAAAAGAAGCACAGGAAATTCAGGACAAACGCACAACACAAAACGAGATGGTAGAAGTTAAGGGAAACACAGTCCACCTCACGCCCCATGGGGACGAATCGGCTGCAGCAATAGACAAGCCGTCTAGGTGACATTAAAAAGAAGTGGTCATCACCAGGGGACAGTCCTTCGGGGGCCAGCGGGTTCTGCTCTGCTTTGTCCTTGTTCTCACTTGGGGGCCCAGGCTAACAGGGCAGTGACTCCTGGGAACACCGCCCGTATCCGTCCACAGCAGAGGGAAAAGAGAATGCTCAAAGCGCCCACTCAGCTTCTGCCTGACCCTTCACGTCCTCTGACCCCAGTGAGTCATGAGGCCACACCCACATCCAGCGGGGCAGGGAGGTGCAATCTCCCGCTGGGAGAGACACTGGCTGCTGGAACAAATATGGTCAACCACACACAGTGAACCTAAATGGGCTAACGTGCCAGATGGAAATCAGGGCTTGTCGGATCGGCTCAGCTGACCAAACCCGGCTACATTCCACTCACAGGAGACGAAGTCAGTGTGGTTGAAAGCAGAGAGAAGAAAGGAGTTGAGAGACTGACCATGCAAGACTACGAAATGCTTACGAGGTAAATTCTAACCAAATGCGCGCTGGCAGGGAAAGTGGTGGCGTTCAGACAAAACAGGCAGAAAGGCAAATTCATCCGTCGAAGTTAGAAAGAGGCGCGACGTCCTGACAGCAGCGGAGGCAGAAGCAGCGGTCCTGGCAGCAAGCACAGAGCTGAGTGGGAGGGGTGTAAGACGCCACTTGGGCTGGGCAGCCCCCGTCAGGGCAATCAGCGTGGGCAGAGCGTTCAATCTAGACGATTCCATCTTCACCCCACGGTGGCACTTGTAATTAGTCCCCACCCTGCTCAGAAAGCAAGGAAATCTGCATCGACTGACAGAGTGTAGACATTCCCTTGTTTTTCTATCAGAAACAGCATATCTAGGTAAGAAAATTATATATTTGATTGTATCTGCCTTTCCTTTAGGATTTTTTTTTCTAGCTTACTGCATAGCCCCTGAAGTTACCGAGGAGATGGCTATTTTTGACGAAGAATGGCTGGCCTGATAGTGACTTAAACCAGCCAAGCCAAATTAACTCAGATAAGGAAAAATTGCCCAAACTCTGTATCTTTCTAAGATTTTTTAAATCCCGGATCATCCTGATTATCTTCACTTCGGATAAATCATAGTGGGGAACATTAAGCTAATTTGGGGATCAGACTCTGGGCAGCTCCAGTCATCTTGAACGTGGCCATCGGCTTGAAAGTTAATGAAAAGCTTCTCTAAGAATGGAGGACCTGACCCCAAAGCTGCCCGCTCTTCCTGCGGCGGAGAACGGGCGTGCCTGTTTCAGTCCTCGTCCATGAGAATCAGCAATGAGAGGAGCGAATGGCCAACACTTGGGATGGGTCATGCAAGAAATATACAGACCCGAGGAGACGGCTGCGACCGCCAGGAGGTCTGAAGCTTTAGAATGACGGTCCTTACAGCTTCACGGGGCGAGACTTTGCAGTTAACCCCATGCAATAACCCGTGTTGTTTATGACAACCCTCTCTCAACGTGGAAAATGTAGATCAGATTTAACTCTATCATTGTGGGAGGTAAACGGTTTGCGCCTCTACAAGTCACAGTATGATCTAAAAAGGTAAACTCTACAAAAAATATAAAAGCCTGCCAAAATAACAAAAAGCTAAGCTGTTGGTCATGTAAACTCAAAGCGAGTCACACCTAAGGGAAACGCTTACATTCGAGGGTGACCGACCGCCCCAGGTGGGCGGGGACCGAGGAGGTTTCTGGGAGGCTGGGCTTTCAGTCTCAAACCTGGGAGACGTTAAGATGAAACAGGATGAGGAGATCACCCCACTTATTGTGATAAAACAAGGTGCAGGGTGCGTACTTCATTACAATTGGAAAAGCACTGAGGTACACGAATTGTGTCTCTATCGTTCAGATCTATTGAGATGTGAGCTCCGATTCAGTCTCTAGTCCCAGCACCTGAATGTGGTCCATGATGGAAAACACCTTGTGGTTTCCAAAAAGTGATGGTAGAGTGAGAAGATGATGCAAAGAGTAGCAAAGAAGAAACACTTCTTTGTTCTCTTGGACTCATCCTTGCGGGTGGAGGCTGATGCAGGAGGCTGGGGAGGGATGGGAGCGTGGCCGATGCGTGTTGGCCATCTTTATAAGATGGGAAAGTGAGATGATGGGAGTCCTGCCTCCCCGTGACAAAGCCAACTTCTGTTATCTTTCCTCTTGCTTTCTTCCCAGGAATATCTTGACATCCTTGCTCACCCTCCTGTTTTAATCACAGATAAATCATGGTGGGCTCTATGTGGACCCTTTATCAGGCCTATTGCAAACAGATAATGGAAGAATCTGACCAGCGTCCTGTGAATTGACCTTCCCATCAGGAATTCTCTGCCCAGTGACTTTCTAGTCTTCTGGGTTCTTTGCATGGAGAAAAAAGTATAATCATAGCCATGTGGGTGAGATGTGAATGTATTTATGGAGACCATCTCTCACTGTGGGTCCACTTCATGGTCTCCAGGAGTATTTTGCTATGATCTCAAGAGAAATAAAGCACCAACTAATAACCATATCGGATCCTTTCTTTCCCAAAAAATTCCCCAATGGTTCCCCAAAAACAGCAAATCTCCCATGAAACTCTAAGGTCCACTGCATCACATTGCAAAGTAATGTAGACGTCAGCATTTACTTACATGTGGTTTTTAAATGCTTTCTAGATATTGAGTGTATGTCACACATGGTCAGAAAGGTACTTGGGAGCTGGAGTCCTGTCTTACATTTTACTCCAGACCTTCATAAAAGACTGAAAAAAGAGAAACTCAGTGAACCAAGCATGTCTTCAAGGGACTGGACCCCCAGGTGCTGACTTCGCCTTTGGATCAATCCATCTTGACAAAAACGTGACATCTTTCACTTTTTTTAATATCATGCAGATAGGAGAAGTTACAAAAATGTGAGGGGTTTAGTTAGTTTGTTTATCTGCTTTGATCTTCTGGAGATGAAACATGCGATAATGTCTCCTACACGGATGCTAACGAGGAGGAGAAGTAGGAGCAAGCCCAGTACCGCCACATTCAGAAGATGCTCCAAGGTCTGCTAGTTAATGAAGTCCACAGTGAACTCATTAGGCGAACATTGAGAGGCTGACCTTTGCCAACATCCAACAAATTGGAATTCAACCTTAAATTTTAGGGAAGTGCCGCAAATAATTGAGATAATATTTTCACAGTACTCGTAAATTAGCCTATTTCCAAAGCTCTCTGTTCCTCATGCGATCTGAGCTTTCCAAAAATGCCGTTGGTTGCAGAAAGGTTGAGAACAAAGAAAGGAGCTCTATTTTCTCGGCAAAGACCTAATGAGATCTTTATTACAGCAGCGTGGGTCAGAGGATGGTGGGGTGTATTTAGATGATCTGTATGGCCTGGCTGTGCTGACGGAGTCTGGCCTGGGAAGAGGAGATGAGAAAGGGACTCAAAAAGCCCCTGGTGCCCCTGGGGACACCTCTCTTTGATGAGAAAGTTGTCAGCACAGCCTCGCAGGACTGGAAAGCATCCGCTCATTCTTTGAGCAGCCTTCATTCCTCTCCTGGGGCTTGCGTCCTCACTGTTTTGGGTTGTAAATGAGCAGCCCGTGACCACCCCCTTCCCCCTTCCTGCCAGCTCTGGCTCCTCCAGAGCCCGAGGAGCCCCCTCCCCTGACTCGTGCTCCCCAAGATCACGGCAGCACATTGTTCCCCCGTGATACTCACTCACCTCTCATCGCAACTATTTCCTACAGGGACACAGCGTTTATATAAAAGGTTTTCACCCAATCTAGGTTGCAGGCCTATTTCGTAACATTAATTCTCTCCCTCACCAACGGCCACATCAATTCAGCGCTTTATAAACTATTTCAGGAATCCGATTTATCAGTCCTGACAGGGCTGCACGCCGAAATACACTGCCTGGCCTGAGTCTGGCTCTGCGCCGGGGCCCCTATTTATCATTATTTAATTCAAGGGCCTCAAATTCTCTGACATTATTAATAGTAAGATGAATCACTGGAAAACTACAGAATCTGTGACCAACGAGGCTGAAATAATCCATTTTGGTGGAAATGTCTATGTGGAATTGCATTCCCTGACGGCTGGCCTCTCCCATTAGCAGTCCCCAGAGCGTGTGTGGTGGAGTACCGGAGCATGAAGTCCCTCCAGAGCTAGGGACTTCCATCAGTGCTCTTCCCAATGGCTCACACCAGAGCTCAAAGGGATGGAAGCGAGGGAAGTGTGGAAAGAAGGGACGGGGCTGTCAGCCACAGGATTCTTCCACTTCAGCTGTCACTCGGTTTTCAACGTACTAATTTAAGCTGTTTTGCACTTGGTTAACTTTAGCTTGTCTGGCTTTGAACTTGAGTAGGAGCTGGACCTGGAAATCTATTGGTTAATTACAAGAACTGTGTTCCTGAGCCACCTTCGAGCCCCTTAATCAGATGCTTAGCGTCTATTCTGACGCCTGACTTTTGCTTTGAGGTCTCATTATGGGCATGCTCTTTCTTTTTTAATTTAAAGGAAAAGACATTTCTGCCTCTAAATATAAATTTTCTTTTTCAAAAAAAGAGACCATTAGACAAAAGCTAAAAATATGTTTGCTCATCTTTTACTCTAAGATCCGGGGGAAATAGTGGATATTACCAGTGGATTATCTCCCAGACAAGGTTAGTGGTCTAGTTTAGCAAAGCTGTGGAGTGAATTTAACACTCCAAATAGTAAGGGTCCCTCAGATAATGATGTGTGTGTTTTTTAAGCCTAGCAGGATAATCTTCCTAAAAGAAAAGTCTTTTGAAGTGATTTTTAAATATTATAATTTTAGAGTTGACCCAAGCACTATCAAGTAGGATTAAAATTAAATCTTTCCAATCTTAAATATTTGACGGGAAAGAAAGTGCTTGACTTTTCCCAGCAAAAGTTTCCAGAAATACCAGAAGGGTTATTTCTTATAATTAGCTTCAGCTAACTGTGCAAATATAAGACCACGTCCTCAACTTCTATTATCTGGAGTGAAGAAAGCATATCCAGGCTAAGAAGGAGAATAGGGCTAATCATTGCTAATGTTGATTGGTTGCAACACGTGCCAGGCAGAGCACTATGCATTTTGCAGTAAGATGCTCACTCTTGCCTCGAGGAGTGGCTAATTTGATAATAAAGTCACAGAGAACCAGTCTTACCTCTTCCCACACAGAACAAGCACAATATTTTACTTGCCTCCAAGATCTTGTCCTTCAGGTTTTCGAGGCTCCAGCTGCTCATCTCTATTTCTTCAATGTTCCTCTTATAATTTACAGAGCCAAATTCAAAAGAAAATAGCACAGAACTGTTCAAAAATAAAGTTCTGCCTACCAGTGAACATACAACTTTTTTTATTTCTCTAACATTAACCCAATGCCATACTGCCAGCAGAAGATTTATTTGGGAAGTGTTTAAGGGCAATGGGAAGAAGGGTTGAATGAATCGGTTCATATGTTTACGTGTATAGTCTCTCTCTCATCTGTCTATCAAAACAAGTCCTTATCAGCTATTTTATTTTTATGGTAGAAACTTTTATATCACTGTTTAAGGAATAACCATGAATTGTTTGATAAAGATTGACCACACTGACTTCCAGTTTCTGGTCCAGCATGAAAGGATCTTAGAAGTCATCACTCCATCCTAACAACAAGAAAACAAAAAAGCTGAACAAACTGAAAATCAACAATTCTTCTTAGATTCAGCAAAGAATTGACATCATTGGGAAAACCACTGCCCCCACCATTGGAGAGACAGATAGGTGAATACAGAGAATCACAACTTCACATAGTAGAAATTCACAAGCAGAAATGTCCACAGGAACCAGGTACCCAGTTCCTTTTACCCAGCACATCATGTCCAGCTTTCAATAGAAAATTACAAGATACGCTAACAGACAAAACACACAAGCAAGCATCAGAGCCAACTCAGTTATGGCAGCAATGTTGGAATTATTAGAGCATGGAATTTAAAACAAGTATGTAATATGCTAAGGGCTCTAATAGAAAAAGTGGACACTATGCCAGAACAGATGGGAAATTTAAGCTAAGAGAGATGGAAATGCTGAGAAAGAATCAAAAGGAAATGCTAGAAATCAAAAACAAGATCACAGAAGTGAAGAATGGCTTTGATGAACCCATCACTAGCCTGGACATGACCAAGAAAAGGATTGATCACACTGAAAGTCTGTGGACACTTCTTCTTCTCCTTGGCTCAGCGGTTCCACGTTATTCTAGTGACTATCTATTCTGGCCAACAGGTTCAGTACTGAGGACCGAGTTAATCAAGAATGTTCTCCACATTACTGTGTAGACTGAGATTTCAAGCTAAGGGGAGAGACTCCTGGAAGTGGGACTCAACGTGGATCTCTCTTGTGTGTCACCAGGACACAGCAGAGAAATCGTCTCTACTGAGCTTGAAGGAACAAGTAAAGCCAAAGAAATGCCTTAACTATTTCTGGAGATCCATAAGTCTTTTAATTTTTTGTTTCTAACTATCTTTTCACTTAATTCAATGCGCATATCAGTTATTAGGAATGTTTCAATCAATCTAGTAAAATAAGAAAATCCTCTTTCAATTGTAATCGATTCAAAGACATACTTTTATAAGTAGCAAAGATGACTCAATTAAGGAGTAAGTACTTCCCCATATACCTACTTCCACTTTTTATCTAACAGAAAAAATGATTCATTTATTAGGGAAAATATGTTTTGCAGTATTTCATTACTGAATTATGTGGGACGTACTCAAAGTGATTCTATCCATTTTTGGATGACTGTCATGAAATATCAACTATCATCTCAAAAGTGCTCTATCAGAAATCTGTAATGATGATCCCCCAATAGTGTGAAACATTCTTAGATTTTGGTGATTAGCTATTTTCTTGCTGGTTTTGCCTCTATGCTCCCCAGCCCATGCAAAATCACAGTTTATCCAAAAACAAACGGAGACACCTAAATAATGAATTTCAAAACTGCTAATAGACTATGGTTGGTGGCATCCAGGCCTAATGCAAGCTTTGTCTTCCTTTTCCTGTGGCATCTTAGCTCATGTTCTTTACCCCACAGTTGGGTAGGAGACATATCAGAGATCACATCAACCTTAGGCCCTGAGAATAAACAGCTTGAGCATGAACTAAAATATGCATTTTGGTTAAACCCTATATTGGAGTTCTCCAGAGAAACAGAACCAATGGGATGTAAATAGTCAGAGACTTCCTGTTGTGGCCTGGATCTCGGAACGAGCATCTTTACCCGTCTCAGGTGTTGTCTACTGGCTGGTCAAGGCGATTTTGTTGTCCAAAGTCCCAGAAATAGAGCTCCCATTGCCTATGAGCCAAGGAAACTGTGTGAGAGACACAGACTCCAAACGAGCTTTGACGTAGCAGAAGTAACTGCACAGAAGGGCCCCCTTCTCCCCTTTGGGTCCATTGGGCACAGACACTGTCACGACAGCAAGGGGAGAGCAGGACTTCAGAATTAGTGTCAGTGTCATGGGGACACCGGATGCTTACAGGGAGGCTGTTTACAAGACCACTCTTCTATTTAGAACTTTTTTCCCTGTATTGAATTTTAGACACATAACGACAAGCTTTATATTCGTCCATCGTCCTCCCATTTCTCTCAGGTTATTTATCGCAATGTCTACGACAATTTGGCTTTTATCCGTCAAAGTTTGAAAAAATACTGAATTGTGTTCAAAATCAAGGTAGTCGTTTCATATATTATTGATAGCACTACCGCTCTCCTCAAGTTAAAAGGAAAGCATACCTGTTTAGAAAATATAAAATATATATATATAAGCGTCTGTCAGAATTTATTTTTTGTGTACTCACATAACAGCCAAATTCTAGTTATTATTCCTTCTTGCATTTAGAATTAAATCTTAACTGATGATATGAATTGCTAAAGGTCCATTAGGAAATTGGAGGTATACTTAAAGCAATATATATTTAAGATTCCCAGCAATAAAGTAATTTCAAACAATTTAATTCATATGTAATTATTTTTCTAATTGCCATAATAGCTATATATTTACAAACTAGAAATAACACAGTTCATCAAAAATATCAAAGGGATTTAATTCTCTCCAAACCCTTCTGTGATCTCAAGTAGCCATAAAGATTGCCACTTCTTAGAATTATAAGTATTATACACACATACAACTCAGGACACTTAGATGACATCTGGATATATCCTGGACTAAATTTAAGATCAATGCCATCCCACTCAAGAAGCATGAAACAGGGAACACTTCTAAATTGCTTTTAAGTTGCTTCTAAATTGCTCAAGAATAGATTTTCCAATCAAACGGTGCCCTAGAACAATAACTAATACACGCAAAAGCAGTTTTTATGCCTTTAAATTTGTCCTGTTAGATCTTAATTCCCAAATAAACGTTCACTCCATAAATTTCTTTTACTTTCATTTTTAATTGGAAAATACCTGCATATTTGTTGATAAAATAATCCTCATATTTAAAAGAAAAAAAAGGTGTCTTCCTTTTTTATAAATGTCCCCAATTTTCTCTCCCATTCTGTAGACAACTCTCAAGCATGAGGAGCCCGGTTAAACGGAGACATATCAGAGATATGCCTGCTCTGCCGCGGACTGTCTCCCACACAGCTGCCCGTCTTTGGTCATTTCGCTTCTCATTAGCACCGTCCCCGAGGGAGAGTCAGGAAAGCGACAGGAGGTGCAGCTCCAGTCAACCGATTTGCTACTCATTAGCTGCTCTGGCGAGAGATCTGATGGAAAGGGAAGTGGTGACTGTTAATTTGGGTGAGATTTGAATAGTGTCTATCGATTTCATTTGTTCATGTGGTCTGTACCTTATTAACACGGGAAAGCAAGAGTTGAATTGAATAAATCTTCTAAAATTTGTGCTTCACGATTTTGGGATCTGTGATAAGTCAATGGCGCTCAATTGAAACTTTATTTCACGTGACTAAAAAAAGAGGTTTGCTAAACAAAAGAATATAGACAATCATAAGAAGATTTTTAAAAAGTAATTTAAAACCTTCAAGAAGTGATGCATTTCTAAATAGATATAGCCATAACATGCTAGGCTAATTAACCACACTATTTCATTACGTGGCGCATACAGGGACTGGAACAGTTAATGGAATACTGCTGCCCCTTATTTGAAATTCCAAGATCCAGAGTTGGAAAGCCAAAATTTTTTTCTTAGCTCATTCAGTGGCAGCACCCAGCTTAACCTGAAATAAATTAATGGTAAAACCTGAACTGACATGAGGCTGTTTAAAGTCTTTCTCTCTCTAATTGTGTGAATATTCACACTTTTCTTGCAGTAAATTTCAATGTACAGCTGATGCTGGTTATTCTTGGTGATTCTGATCTATGAGGTCCCCATGAACACTGAATGAACCATTGCTTCTGGAGAAACACAGAGGTAGGTTCCTGCGAGAGTCCGATCACATTTTAGTCAACCAGTCAACACATAACCTTATTTTATGTGTGTTTCTGTTTAGACATCTTACGTAATATACATTGTTGAGTCCCTAACATTGCTACAACTAGCCCCACAGAGCTACAACTCAGGCCTGAGCAAAGCTTATCTAACTTGTGCTTTCTCCGTGAGGCACATCACAGCCAACTCTCTCTTAGGAACACCAGACAGCATATCCCCACTATGCTTGGGGGCAATTTTAAGCAGTGAAATCAACAATGAAAAAACACAGGAATGTGAAAAATGTGGCACTGACTAGAGCATGGGCAGGACCTTGTTTCCGGAGTGAGAGCTGGACCGTGGAGGCAGAGCGTCACCTGGTTTGACCTCAGCTGAGACCACGTGCGTTGACTCAGATGTTTTGTTGCTCTGCTCGTATCCAACCGTGAAAGCTCTGTGAGAATTAATTTGGGGGTTACAAATAAATTTTAGCAAGGAGGCAAATTCACAAATATGGAATCTGCAGATAATGAGGATGTTGTGTAGTGAATGTTTATGTCCTCCCCCAAATTCATGTGTTGAAACCCTGTGCCCCAAGATGATGGCACTTAGGGCTGGAGCCTTTGGGAGGTGATTAGGACTAGACGAGGTCACAAGGGTGTGGCCCTCAGGATGGTATTAGTGCCCTTACAAGAGTCATCGAGAGCTGGCTTTCCTGCTCTGCTCTCTGCTAAGTGAGGACACGAGGAGAAGACGGCCGTCTGCATCCTGGAAGAACGTCCTCGCCAGAAGCTGACCACGCAGTCACCGTGCTCGCAGACTTCCAGCCGCCAGATTTGGAAGAAACACATGTGTGTTGTTTACAAGCACCCCAGCGGTGGTGCTTTGTCACAGCAGCCGGAACAGACTAAGACAGAGGCTCAACCATGTTGGTTCCTGAGAGCTGCCCCGGACACTCACAACACAACTTAGTGGACACCACGGGCACCACTTGGCCTTCTAAAACCTGAAAATTCTCTAATTCTAACATGTACTCAGCTCAAGGGATCTTAGCCAAGCCAGACATTATTCTTGGAACTGAAGAACGGAGTGGGTACCTCCCCTGCTTTAGCGACGGCCCCCCCACCACTGGTCTAAGTTCAGAGGATGGTGCTGCACTGCATCTCAGGTGATTTTTACAGAACAGGGCGAACTCAGGTACAACGGATACAAATCACAGAGGCCCAGCAACAATCTGAGTGCTAAAGATGCCTAGATGAGATCAGGGGACAGGGTTACAGTCTTGGCTCTGCCACCGAAGAATTTTCTGATTTTTAGGCAACTTGGTTTTTTCTCCGAGCTCATTTTCATTACATGGAAAAGTCCGGAGATGCCCTATGTGGCCTCTAATATTCTTAGGATAGCTTAAACTCTGTGACAAATTAAGATGCTAATTGGAATGTAGCAGTAACTACATCGAGTTCTCAGACTCCGAAATCTGTAGAGGAGAGGAGGCGATGCCCAGTGAGAGGGAACGAGGACCCACAAAAGCATCTCAATTCTGCAAATAAACGACAGAGGTCAGTCCCAGGAATTTGGAGAATGAGGATTCCCGAGGTTAGGAGTATCAGCTACAATACTCCACAGTGCTCAGGAATAACATTCTTTAACATATTAGTAGTTAAAGAAAACAAAAGATTAGTTCCCTAACACTCTTGCCAAGGAGTTTGAGGTGTTTTTGGAACTCTTCTTGTCTTTAGAAATACAACAGATGCTTGAAAACAGAGTTTCCTCAAGTCAGTATTAATTAATGTCCTCACATCTACAGCTGCCATTTGGTATTCCAGATAAGCTTGTGGGAGAAATATAGTCAGTGAGGGACTCACTTCAAATTATGCTATTTTTTCCTCATGCATTTGCCTGACAGCGGTCTCCTGCTATTGTCAATAAGTGAACCCGTGAGGTACAAATGTGGGGCATTCCTACTGCCAGATGATGTGAATGGATCTGCTCATTCTGATGGGGTTGCATCGTGTAAAACTCTAAAGCACTTCAGAAACCACAGTATCTCTAGCTTCCTGTGAGGATGCGCCGGTGACCTAATCCTAGCCCCGAGCATAGTACCAGGTGAACGTCAAGACTGGTCTTGAGTTACTGAGAAAACCAGAGGCTGCTAGGGGTTCCAGGAAGACTTGAGGTGGCGTCCGTCCCAGGGGTGGGCGGGGGGAGCATCCACCAGGTGTGGGCAGAAGGTGGGTGCATCACCTACGGAGATTGCAAAGTCGCTAACAAAATGGAACACACATCCATCTGTTTTATGTTATTGCCCCACCCTGGCAATGCCAGACAGAGTCAGTCATTAAATACTGCTCCACGGGGAAGAAGAAAAAATTGTTGGCTTAAGTTCTAAACAACAACCCTGTTTGTTCTTGAGTTTTCATAACATATATGCAGGCTTCAAGTTAGCACATTTTTATCGCTGATCTTTTGATGTGCACTGTAGTCTCTGTGGCAGTTAATTCAGCCCCAGGCGGACCCAGTACAGACACTGGATTCCGTTCCAGGATATTCATATTCAGCCCTAAATTACTCAGGGGTCTGATGGTGCCAGCTCCCTTGGGGAACAGTTCCCACCTTCCAGGTGTGGTCCTACACGCTCCTGAATTGAAAGAGTAGATTTGAAATGAAGGATGGCAGCATAGTTGGGAAGAGAAAGAAAAAGTGAGTAACTCAGTTCAGTCACTGGATGAAAACACTTGGAGTATTTGTGTTTTAAATCGAAACTGTGGAACCTTGCAAATTTTAAGAAGTACTATTTTTGTTTAACAAGTGCAAAGTCTATTTCAGACTTGGGATATTTTGCTTAATAGGAAAAATATGTTTAAAATGGAAATTAATCATTTTTAAATTAATGACTGCATCTTTTAGAGCTAAAAAACAAATCAAGAATGTCAAATCTTAAGTCAGTGGTGTGATTTATTTAAATTTAAGGCCTAAATTTTGCCGTTAGCAAAGTTTTGGTCTTATTAAAATTAAGTTATTGACTCCTGGACAATTATTTACATAAAATATTATCATATCAGAATGTCATCAAAGCATTAATGTCTAAGCTCTTAAAAGTTATTGTTGTTAGATTTTTAAAATATTTTTGCACTGTAATATTTATTTTCCTTTCTTCTTTACTTTTTATTAACATGATTTTGTATATGTGAAGTGCAATGAAAGAAAACTTTCACTCTCTGTGGTCTTTTCTGCTCATTATTATTATTTTATATTCCACTTCGTGAGTATTACAGAAAATAAATTTATCACATAGAGGGGTAAGATGTTAAATGGTCTGCTCCCTGTGTCAATCTGCTAGATATTGGTCTGCTAGAGAAAATAATAAAGTGGCTTCTAGCAATGCTTTTTAATTTAAGCTAAATTTTATTTTAGCTGGCCAATATACAATTTCCAGGGCAAAGATTCCCAGGGTATATTAGCATCATGTGTTGGAACGTGGATGTGTGCTCATGTGTGGTCTTCAGTCCAGGGTTGAGAGCTATGGGAACCCTTGATGGCAAACAGAAAGGGGGGTGTTATCATGGTCATTTGTCTGAAGTATCTTTTTTGTTTGTTTTTTTTGGTGAGGAAGATTCGCCCTGAGTTAACATCCATTGCCAAGCCTCCTCTTTTTTTGCTTGAAGAAGATTGTCCCTGAGCTAGCATCTGTGCCAATCTTCATCTACTTTGTATGTGGGATGCCTCCCCAGCATGGCTGATGAGTGGAGTAGGTCCACACCCAGGAACCAAACCCTTGAACCAGGCCACCAAAGCAGAGGGCGAGAACTTCAACCACTGGGCCACCAGGTCAGCTCCAGAAAGAATCTTTTTTGACTCATTTGTATTTAGATTTCTACGCATTTCTCTTCCTTTTAGTGTCTCTCGGATTATAATCATTCAACTATTCTGAACTTCTACAAAACTTCAAGGGGTGGCAATTATTTTATTGTCTCTATCTCCCTGAGATCAAATCTCTCAGTACAGAATGAACCATATAAGTTGCCATTTTTGTCAACAACAGAATACTGGCAACTTCATGTGGTTCAACCTAAAAACTATTTTAAACTTGGATGAAGCACAGTCTGTTAAAACGATGACCCAAATAAGGACTGGCCCTGTGAGCTGCGCTAAAACTTTCCCAACTTCCACAACTCCCGTCTTCAGAAGTCCATCCCTCCAGCTAGTGAGTAAACAGCCCTTTTAAACAAATCCATCCCGGATTCCCTTGGTGTGAACCAGCGTCTCCCATCCTCAGCTGCCCCTGAAGACTCGTGACAGAACGTGTTCCTCGGAGACGGCTGGAGCTCCCGGCAGGGCAGCAGCTCGTGCAGGGGCGTGCAGCTGCCGTTGTCTAATATTTGATGAACTGGCCATTGGCTCTGAATCCTAACCACTAACATTGGACACACCAAAGGACCCGCTCTGCCTCCGTTACAAATGGAAGACATATTTTAGCCACAAAGTCTATGCCTCCAGCGTTCTCTGGATGGTATCCCTTCTCAGGGATTTATGCCTTTGCCTGCATCATCCACATTTCTCTCTATTTTGAATTATTCCTTTCAGCGTAACAACATACAAATATTTTCCTTCTTAAAAAAAAAAAAGAGGCATTCTATTCTTTGTACCCTCTCCCTTTTCCTCCAGCTACCCACCCGTAACTCATGACTCAAATCCCGTGTACAGTGCATTTCATGGAAAGAGGTGCCTGTGGTCACTCTGTCTAGTTCCTTGCCTTTCTGTTTCCCCTCAGATCACTTCTCTCAAGCCCTGTCTTCTTCTTCAGGCCCCTGAAAATGTCCTTGCTGTGGTAATGATGGCGTCAACTTGCCAAATCCAATGGTGAGTTCTCTGCCTTCTTCCTAGGCTTATCAATACAACTCGAAGCCAACAGCCACGCCTTCCTCCCTGAAGTTCCTCTTTGAGCCTCCAGGATGCAGCCTTCTCCCGGCCTTCTTTCTACGAAAGGGACCATCTTGCCCAGTACTTTTCCTGGCTCTTCCTTCTACTTGGTTGGACTTGCAAAGGTTGGCTTATACCAGTGCTCGCTGCTGACGCCCTTCTTTCTCTCTTTACCAGTTCTGTTCTCATAGGCGCCATCTTTTGTCCATGCCACCTAGAGACAGCTTCATGGGCGTGTGACCTGCAGGCCCACACTAGAGCCAATGGTCTGCTGTGATCATCTTGAAATCCCTGATAACATATGAACAAGGGACCCCACATTTTCCTTTTGCACTGGGCCCCGGAAATTTTGTAGCCCATGCAGATACCACCTCTGTGTCAATGACCAGCAAGCTTCTATCTCTACCCTGAAGTCCCCTGATCTTCTGACTCACACACGCAGCTGGCAACTTGACATTCCCACTGGCACATCAGAAATCTCAAGCATAACGCGATCAAAGGATCTTGTATTCACCACCAGCAGACTCCTCCCACTTTCTTCTCGCCTTGTAAATGGCAACTTCATGTGTCCAGTTGCTCAGACCAAGCCCTTGGAGGCACCACTGATTCCTTTTCTTCTTTCTCACACACTATCCAGTTGACCAGCAAGAGAAACCAGAATGATCTTTTAAATGAAGATTATATCCAGCTTCTCTCCAGCATAAAATCTTCCAACGACACACCATTGCACTGAGAATAGAACCCAGATCTTTCCCTGGTCCTCACACACTGCTTTGTCTTTACTTGCTTCTCCCTCATTGGCCGCATGACTCTCCTTGCACCGGGCACAACTCTTAAACACCTCATGTTTATTCTTGCCCTGTGGCCTTTTCGGTGTTTATTCTGTCTGGCTGGAAAGCTCTAATCTTTGCATATCTGACTCATTATCATCTGAATCTCCCCTTCAATGTCCCTTTCTTGTAGAGGCCCTTACTGAACAGCCCAGCTAAACAGCCCTCAGTCATTTTCCAGCGCACAAATTCCTGACATCCCGTTGCTCGCTTATTTGTATAATTACTCAGTGTCTGTCTCCCGTCACTGAAAATTAAACTTGTTAAAAGTAAGGATTCAGGGTGACTTGTTGGCCACGGTGTGTGCTGGGCTGAGAATAATGCCAGGAGCATAGCCAACCCTCGATCGACTCTTGTCAACTGAGAGAACCAGGCACTTTCTGTGTGGGATGAGACAGATAAATGTGTATCAGCCATGTGCTTGCTGTCTCCAGAAAATCTTCTACAATTTCATTATTTTTATATTCTTTGACACTGCGGATTATTAAAACACGAGGAACACCAACTCTGATGTACCTTCAGTCTTCAAAAATCCTAAACCATCACGCCACGAGTGACAAGATATTTCGTTTTGTGTACACTGTGCCACTCACCGACAGCTCACGTCAGACCTCACCAAAATGTTTACTGCAAACACCCGGCTTAGTCTGCATAACTCAGCTCTTCTCAGAAGTTTGCAACTGAGCTGCGTGTCTCCTCAGTAGGATTCAGAACTTAGATTGTGTGCAGTAATTGTTTTTAGAGGCTTAAAGTGAAACTAGACAAAAAGTTCTTACACTTACACACTACAGAAAAATGCCCTATGTCTTAATGCTACAACTTTTTTATCAGAAGCATTGGACCTTTCTCAGAGAGCGATTTCAGCCTCTAAGTCAATGGCACAACTGCATCCACGTGCTGTATTTCACATCAAATGCTGGAGACTGTTGCCAAGTACGGGAGCCTGAAGCCCAGCCAGTCTGAATGAAGCCAGGTGAGGATGGGGGTGACCAAGTTCTGCCTCTATTGGAGACAAATACATTGAATACACAGATGGACAGACACACACACACACACACACACACACACACACACACAGTCCTTGGCGTGATCAGGAATAAGAGTAAAGCAAACTGGAAAATAGATCGGAAACCATCATGGCGACTCCATCCCTGACTAGAAGGCCCAGGACCAGCTGACCAGCTGATTTAGAAGAGTGGACAATTTCACCTGATTGCTGGCAGCTCTGCCTCCGGACCAGAAGCTCACTTCATTTAATATTTTTCCTTCATTAAAGAAATTTGAAAATATAAAAATTACGGAGAAGTAAATAAAATTATGTGTGATCCCACCATCGAGCATACTCTTCAAGGATTCCTTTCAAGTCTTTTAATCCAAGGCACGAGTTTGGGGAGAGGGGATTTTTTAAATGGTCATGGTTAAAAGCATACTTCGTATATAACTTTGTCATGTTTTTTAAAATGATATTCTGGCATAAACATTTTAATGTTATTTTAAACACCTCACATTTGGCCAAAACAGGTTCTCAGTATATAGTTGTGGTATAAATGAATTCAACAGCTTCATTACATGTCATCAAATTACTACGTGTAATTTACTCCAATACAACCTGATATTTGGTTGGCTGAAAGACTTCCTTTCTTTTTCTTTGATTCTTTCCTCTGCGTTTATGTTTATCTCTCCTAAAACATATTTCTAGAAGAGAATCGCTAAATCAAAGAGACTGACACAGGTAGAGATGAGTCTTTCTATATCTGTCTATATCTTTATCTAGTTATTGATACACGTGACAAGCACTCAACACAGGTTGTGAAAAATTTAAGTAGTTGAGAAAGAGATAGAGACCTAGCACCACTCATCAGGCCACGCTGAGGCAGCACGCCACATTGCACAACTAGAAAGACCCACAACTAGAATATACAACTACGTACTGGAGGGCTTTGGGGAGAAGATGAAAAGGAAAAGAGGAAGATTGGCAACAGATGTTAGCTCAGGTGCCAGTCTTTAAAATAAAAATAAAAAAGAAAGATGTAAACTTTGAGTGTGGGGTTTACATAAGAAAATCCTACAATACCTGAATGTAGCTAAGAGAGTAGATCTTAAATGTTCTCACCACAGAAAAGAAATGGTAACTAAGTGACAGAATTGAGATGGTAGCTAATATTACAGTGGTAATCATTTTGCAATTTATAAATGTATCAGATAAACACATTGTACACCTTAAACTTACACAATGTTGTGTGCCAAGTGCATCTCAGTAAAGCTGGGGAAAAATCCTCACAAACTGTCAGCCTCTATCAGATACCCCTGACAGCATCTAGATAGCCTGGAATTGCCTAATAATTCCGTCCCAGCCAGAACGTTTTCCATTTCTTGCCAACACTACCCCATTTCTTCACCCCATCAGACTGTGTGTCAGCACAATAATAGCATCACTGGCTGAGACACAAGGCTTACCAAGGACCCCCTGCGGGAGCCCGACACTACTGGTGTCCTTTTCCTGTCCTCAAAATCATGATGCGTTATTTGGCAGTGGGCAATAGAGAAACTGATCCTTCAGGAAAGCCATCACTAAACTGGGAGTACTGAGTGGGCACATCACATAATCCAGGCAATGGGATATGCTCCCCCCTAGAAGGAAGGCTAGAGAAATGACTTGGTCAACAGTCAGTCAACCAGAGGGGTGTGTGCACTGAACACTTACCAAATGGAAGGCCACGCACCAGACAGCCCAAATCCACATAGGTCCCCCTTCTCTCTGCCACTGCAGCCCTCCAGGACAGCCAGTCCAGCCTTTCCCAAGGGTCCAAGCACAGTGTTCTCATTCTAGCTCACACTCACACACAAGCATGATCGTGCACACGCACGCACACAGAATCCCTTTGTCCTGCACTTCCCTTTTCCGAGGACCCTCCGTCCTTTCAGCTCGACTGGGAGGAGCCCTGCTCCGAGAGACTCAGCTTTCCTGCTGTCGTGTATGGTGCTCTCCCTTCCTCTGAGCCCACGAGCCTCCGCCATCTGTCTCTTTCACTGGAGCAGTTGATAATATGTGGTGAATTGTTACGTACACTGTCTCAGATCTTGTCTCTCCAGCTCGATTGTAATCAACAGGAAATCAGAGACACTGCCTTGCATTTCTTTGTATCTTCCTAGCCCTTAGCTCTCAGCCCAGGCCTCTGAACAGAGATTATTCTCCCCCAAAGACAAATGACTGTGGTCATGCATTTTTCTGCTGTCAAAGACACAGTCTTAGTGGGAGGGAACTTGCTTTCTCTTTCTCCCTTTCCCAGAGGGAGACTTTCCATGAGACTAACGCTCTGGACTCCCCGTCCTTCCACCCACCTGGGTTCTCTGACTGACGGCTCTGGAAGAAGCTGAGCAACATCACCTCCGCCCTGTTTCTCTGACTGTGGAAACCAGCTGCCAGCAGGAAGCACGTATTTGGCTCCCCTTCTGTGCCGCAATGCTTAGAGGAAGATCCCACTGGACAACTGGTCAGCGCGGCCAGTTCGTTATGACTTTGTGGATAAGCCTTTTTAATTTGGAGGTGAAATATGGATACACCTACTTGGTGAAGAAGCACATTCCTCCACAACTTTATCAGCATAAACATAATATTTTGGGGGCCAGCCCCATGGTATAGTGGTTAAGTTCAGCTCACTCCACTTCAGAAGCCTGGGTTCATGAGTTCAGATCACGGGCACAGACCTACACCATTTATCAGCCATGCTATGGTGGTGACCCACATATAAAGTGAGGGAAGACTGGCACAGAGGTCAGCTCAGGGCTAATCTTCCTCAAGCAAAAAAAGAAGATTGGCAACAGATGTTAGCTCAGGGCAAACTTTCCTCAGCAAAAATAATAATAATAATATTTTGTTCTATATCTGTCTCCTTTGTCTGTCTCTTGATTGACTTTAAATTGGGGTGGAGACAAGAGAGGTGTTATTAGTTGGACCCTTTCTGCCTCCATGACATGACAATGCCAACCAGCTCTTCCCATACCTTTTGTTGCCAACAGTACCTTTCCATGACTGCACCCACAGTCTTCAACTCTTGGGCACCCAGGCTCTGAAGACAGCACAATCATTCCTCAGCCACATGGAGCAGAGCCTGGCACGGTGTCTGCACCCCTGCCTCAGGCCCTGTGGGGAAGGATTGGAAGTTGTCTATGGCTGCTGGAGACAATAAGAACAGACACTCTTGGAAAACCCTTGGGCAGTTCTTGGAAAGCTCAGATCGAGAAGTTCCTTCCCAGGCCAGGGGCAGGGGCTTGTCCAGCTATCACTGCTCCCCTTATTCTTAAAAGTCATCCCAGTGGGTTAACTGCCTCTGCCCTGCTCCCCAGCTCTCCTGCCTGCACCCACGGCATAACCTTCAGGGAATGCCAATCAATTTTCAAGGCAGCCCAACCCACGCTGGAAGCAAATGCCAATATCCTGGAGAGAATAATTTGAAGACTAGATCCCCAGAGCTGGCCATGGTCCAGCCATTTCAGCCCCCAGTGGGTAAGCTGGGCTTGAGGGGAAAAAGCAAGCTGAAAAAGAAAACAGAACCCTTTCCAAGTGGGAAACCTTGGGGCAGAGCTCAGTGGAAGTTTATCCACATACATATTTCCCCGAAATAAATAAATGGTTTCCCATATTTTAGAGAAGAAATCCTAGAGAAGTCTTCAAAATAGAGCAGATTATTTTAAAGAAAGTCCTGCAGGAAATTTAAAACAATGATCCCATTCAACATTGGAAATGGGCTGCTACTGGGCACATTGAGAGTCTCCTTACAAGAGAGTGTGTCCTGAGTATTTTGTCTAAATAAAGCCCTCGCCGGAGTGATCAACCATTCCAACTAGGATGAGCACTTATGGTCTCTCATTTGAAGAATAAGCTTTTCAACACGTTTCTAAAGGCGTGATTATCTGGCTGGTAAATAATCTATGTTTTTTTGTATGTCCCTAAAACGATTTACATAATCCACCTTTTAAAAATATTGTAAATATGCATTTACATGATAAAGTATGATTAGACTATAATGTGAACTCATACATTTCCATGAAGAATGTTTTCTTCTTTAGAGAAAAAAAAAGCACGAGAAAAACAAAGGAAATTTACATAATTTTTACTTCCCATTTGTGCATTTTAACTTAATCAACATATTTATTCTGAAATGTAATCAGCTGATGACACACACAAAAAACACAATCATTTATGGAACAAAAATATATATATCTATATATATATATAAATATATATATTGATTTAACTCTTCAGTAATGTCCTCAATTTGGTAACATTGAGCTTCCTATATGAGGAAACCACTCAGGCTTTTGTTAAAGAAGGTCATTCCTGAAGCTTTATTCATTGGATTGGTTTTTAAAAAAATAAGCTTTTTAAGTTAGAACAGTTTTAGATTTACAGAACAGTTGTAAAGATAGTGCATGGACTTCCCACAGCCCTCACGTACATCTCATGTCAATATGGCACATTTGTTACAATTAATGAACCCACATCAATTCATCATTTTAAAGAAATATCCGTAGTGTATTCAGATTTCCTTAGATTTTACCTAGTGTCCTTTCCCTGTCCCAGGATCCCATCCAGGATGCCACATTACATTTCATCATCCACATCTGTTTAGGCTCCTCTTGGCTGTGAGAGTTTCTCAGATTGTCTTCCTCCTGACAACCTTGATGGTTCTGAGGAGTCCTGGTCAGGTGTTTTGTAGGACGTCTCTCATTTGAGATTGGTCTGAAGGTTTTATCCTGAGTAGACTGGGGTGATGGGTTTTGAAGGAGTGGTGACAGAGGTAATCATCAGAGTTTTTATATCATTATTGTTTATATTCATATCATTATTATTGATATCTTTATGAATCAAATGGTTAATAGTATCAAATGTTATGAAGACATCTGATAAAACAAGAACAGATTGGCATCCAAATGGCCTGGCCACTACGAGACCGTTGGTCATCTCCACCAGGACAGGTTACAAAGTCGTGAGGATAGAAGTCATGTTGAAGCGGGGTGAGAGTACTTTGGAACAAAGACTGCAGATATTTTAAGAAGTTTGAGAAGAGAGAGAGATTAAGAGGAGAGGAGAAGTAAATGGGGTTAAATGAGTGTTTCACTGTTGTTGTTGCTTAAATTAGGGTGCTAAGCTTGTTACAAGGAACCAAAGGAAGAGAAAAAATAAGAGAGACAAAGAGGAGAGAGACAGAGCATGAGAGAATTAGAGACAGAGAGACAGAGAGAGACAGACAGATAGAGAGATAGAGAGAGAAATAAGGTGCCCCCAAGGAAAACAGAATGGGTTAAGGGCAAAAATCAGAAGAGTTTAGGGGTACTAGCTCAGTGGCATAGTGGTTGGGTTCACACACTCTGCTTCTCTGGTCCAGGGTTCATGGGTTCGGATCCCAGGTGCAGACCTACATACTGCTGGTCGAGTCACACTGTGGCAGCATCCCACATACAAAAAGAGGAAGATTGGCACAGATGTTAGCTCAGTGACAGTCTTCCTCACACACACACACAAGACACAAAAAAAACCAGAAGAGTTTATCCTGAGCAATAGAAACTTTCTCCTCTCACAGAGAAGTAAAGAAGGCAATGTTGCCCCAGATAGATATGTTTATAGATATCCTCCCACTTCATCCCCTTTTGCTCAAATGATCCAGAAATGGGTTCTTGTACTTTCAACCAAAGAACCTTCGATGAGCTAGTCTCAGCTCTTCCCAAGCCCCTCCCTTGTTGGGAATTATCACTTTCACCTGGATCAATTAGCCGTGTCCTTTGTCTCCACTGCCCTTGTCATGCCCTGTGATCAGGGTGACCATACATCTCGGTGTACCTGGAGACACCTGTTGTCCCTGCTTGTGGTTTCATTCTCAGCAGCATCCCAGGTTGTAAGCCAGATGTCTCCTTTCAACAACTGACTCTAACTAGCTCCATTCTCCTTGCCAGGTGAGGGCTATGTTGTAAAGTGCAAATAGGACGAAGCAGTGCACTCCTTTCTTCACTAGAAGATTATTTGCTGCTTCCTGTTCCTGACAACCTTCCAGCCATTGGAAACACAAAGATGAATGAGACACACACGTTCTTTACCTTCACGGAGCTCACGCTCCAGTGCTGTTGTCAAAGGAAGACTACGGCACAGCATGATGATGCTATGGAGCTAGGCATGGAGTGACGAGGGAATTCAGAAGAGGGGGACACAGGAGGATAGAACAAGGAAGATGGGAGTCAGATCAGGCAGATGGTCCCATGTGAGCAGCGGAGAGCTACCAGCTGATTTTGTGATGTTAGGAGGACTTCTCTCATCCTGCAGTTTCTCAACAGTGCTATGCATTAGTTCCCTTCCGTCTCTTGAGGGAAGGAGCTACGGATGATGTCCATAGCATATCATTGAAGGGAATCCTGGCGGGTGCTGGATGAGTCAGAGGAAAATAAGAGTCAGTGTCAAACAGGTTGGAAAAACAGAGATGCTTCTAAGACACTGCTGTGGATCATAGGAGTACCAGCAAGGGGTTGATACCTCCAGCTTACTGCCTGGCAACCTCCACATTTGCTGCAGGGTAAGACCCACTATTCCAAAAGAGAAAAAAAGAAATGACACAGTTGTCCAAAACAACAGGACATGAAATCAACTACCTAAATTGGGAGACATAGATCTCAGTTGTATTTATTCCAAAACCATGAAAACCTCATACATTTTATCAACAGAGAAATGTATAAGAAAAACACTGTTAAGTGATCAGCAACCCCCGCGAGAGACAATTTTGCTCTCACATGATATTAGACATCTCTCACCATCTCATTTTTCCCACATGCTCGACTTGTGTTTAGAAAGTTAGCTGAAGCATCCTTTCCCACTTTGAAGAAGATGGGTGCTTGCGCCCTAAATGACGTTTTCTTCATTGTCTAAAAATGAGCTATTTCCTCAATTCTTGTTGCTTGATTTTTAATCCAATATCCCATCATCAGTTTGATTTTTTCCCAGGAATAATAACTACTGTTTATTGATCACACACACTCTTGCAGACAAAATATATACATTATCATCAATCATAAAACGGTATGATTATTAACATTTTACAGGGAGGCTCAAAGAGGTTAAATGGGTTGCCCAAGGTTACAAGGAGGTAAGTAATGAACCTGGGTTTAAGCCAGATCCGCCTCTCTCCAAAGTAACTGTTTTCCTGTAAAACACAGGTGAATATAGACCTGCTGAAATAGAAAGTGGCATAAGTTAGAGACTGCAGTTCTTGCCAATAATTATGGACCAAACAGATCAGAGGATGAGCCACTTTTGTAACTGTTGGTTATTTCCTGTCGTAATTACAATTTTTCAAAGATGTCATCTAAATTTACAGCACACCTGTGCTCATGACACAAGTGAAAATATATCAAGATGAGTGGGCTATCGACAAAAAAACTTGACATTATATTTATGTGCTAATTTTTAAAAATAAATTTTCGTAAATGCTAGGCTTAGGATACACAGCCAAATTTTGCTATAAGACAATCAATCTCTTGATTCAGCAAATAAATTGGATTTCATTCCAGTCATCTAGATATTTAAGGTCAATAAGTTGTATTTTGTATCGTGTCCTGATTATTAATAAATCCTAGCTTATCCTCATAATATGATATTGCTTTGGATTTAATTAGATCCACGTACCTCCCCTCTGTGATGAAGAACACAGAGACAAGAATTCTCCCATACCCAAGTTATGTGATTTTGTTATTCCAAACTATGAATATCCGAACAGCCTATTGATTATTTTTCCAAACTCATGATCAGAAAGAAAGGGTCTAAACAAAAATTCTGAAACCAAAAAACCTAGTCTTTAGAAGTTGTCCAGTTTGTTAAAGATGTTATTAGTTGCATAAAAGTAACATGTATTCATTATAAAAATCCAAATAATATCAAAAAGTACCAAGAAGAAAATAGAAGTCATCAGAAATATCACTACCCACCCCCCAGCCAAAGATAATGATTAGTAATATTTTTGCTAGACGTTCTTCTAGTTAATTTTTGGGTATATATCCACATTTTAAGGACATGGGTAATGCCATATATGATGTTTTATAAAGCACTTTATTTCATACACAATATGTTACAGACACTTGTCTACACATTGGGGAGAAGCCATAAAACCCTTAGGAGAATCCTCCTGTGAGTTTAGGTATTTCCTGTGCTTGTGTCTCTGTCTCTCTCTGCTTCCCTCTCTCTCCCTCTCTTCTCTCTCTTTCTCCCTCTCTCTCTCTCCATCTCTCTCCCTTTCTCCCGCCGTCTCTCTCTCTCTCTCCCTCTCTCTCTCCCTCTGCCATGTGAAGATATAACAAGATGGCAGCCGTCTGCAAACCCAGGGAGAGATCCTTCACCAAACCCACCCATGCTGGCACTCTGATCTTGAGCTTCCAGCCTAGAATCATGAGAACTAAATTTCTGTTGTTTATAAGCCACTCAGTCTGTGGTGTTTCATTATAGAAGCCCAAGCTGCCAAGACATACTTATGAGAGAGCTTAAAAATATTAAGATTGGCAATAACAGGAAAAGTCCTGAGGAGGGAAAGTACTTCTTGACAACAGGAAGATACTCTGCATCCCTTTTCCACTTGTCCTTTATCAACCAGTTGGAAAACTGACTTCCAACCGGGGGCCAGTCGTCAACCCAGAAAATTAAATGAGTATGACTCTATGGGTGCAAACCTTTCCCAACTCCAGAAGTTCCTTTAAGTATCTAAAGCCTTCTATTCATACTTACCAGTAAATCAGTGATAGCTGAGCAAACTTTCTCTGAACTCAAAACCATGGGGGAAGATTATAACCTTTGGTAGCTCTAACTTCAGTTGAATTTTTTTAATCAGAAAAAAAGTGAAATGATACATGTGACTATTTCATTATATTTTCCTATTATTTCCATCACAAAGGAAGAAAAAAGGTAGCACTTTTTCAAGAAAAAGAATACTGGATACAGATGAAGTCTATCAAATAATGAATTCTGGTCTGCTTATGTAATTTCCAGTCTCCTGAGCAGTGTAAGTTACAGCTCTTCTCTATGATGGAGACCAGCATTGAGGAGATGGCATTAATGCAATCAACATAATTTCATCAGGTTCATTTTTCTGACTTTTGGTACCTGCTGAAAAGCATTGAAAGCATTCTGTAAGATTAAGGAGTTCTTTGAAAACCTTTTCCAGTTACAAATCAAAAAAAAAGAAGTTTCTCATTTATAATGCCTCTCCTTGCCTTGTAAATATGCTTTGCCAAGCAGGTAACACTTTCTCCTATAACTGGATGTTACATGAGTTTTGGGGGCTTTTTTGGTAGAGAGAAGGGACATAGGTATACCTATCAGGAGTTCATTGACCTTGTTAAAATGATCACTTTCCATGTGAGAAAACTTAGGTTGGGACCCAGCACAGCGGTTGAACCCATGGACCCTGGAGCCCCAGGCAGGTCACAATCCTCCCGAACACTAGTAGCTGTGTGACCCTGGGCACTTACTCAACCACGCTGCAACCAGTTCATCTTATGCAAAGCAGAGATAATAAAATATGAAGGCAAACACATTAATATTTTAAAGAGCTGAGGTCTGTGCCTGGCTTGCAGCATATGTTACACATGTTTGCTGAATAAAACGTACAAACAAGTAGTCTGACTATGGACATAATCACTTCTTCTGATGCTGAGAGGCAGCCGCTCGCTGTTGGTTCTTTCTGCCACGCCCCCCTCTCCCATGTGAGTCCATCTTTGGCGCTGTCACAGGTCAGCCTCACTTAGATGATGTCGCTTCAGTGTGGTCAGGACGAGTAAAGTTCTCCCTAGATCGTGATACCGTGAGTCACAGGCAGAAAAAGTCCATTAAAGGAATCTTGAAGACAAGCAAAGTGGAAGTTTTAGTTTTAATGAAATCACAAACTTGAAATAAAGTCTACTCTCTGCTCCGTTCCTTCTGATTCTCATAGTCTGGAAAAAAAAGGAAAGAGATAAGAAACGATTACACTACATTGTGAAAGCCTAGAATTATGACATAGAAGTTCAGAGAAAATTATTTCAGCCAGAAAGAATGTAGCATTTGCTTAGTCTGATGACGTTATTGGTTAGCATGTGGAAAGTCCCCTTCTACGAGCAGAAGTGCTTCCGGGTGAAGACCTCCAGGCTCAAGAGAATTTTAAATTATTCAGAAGTGACAGACCCATGTTGGGGCAAGAAGAAACAAGTGATGCTCAGTTAACAACCCCCGGAACAACTACAAGGTTTAATAAAACATACCTGATCAATACTGAGGACATTTTAAGAATTCTAATTCTGAGGTCAACGGGGTATTGATAAGATGCGACACGGTACATTTTCACACAATTCCACATTAACAGGTAAAGATACAGAGGAGTGAACAGTTTTGAAGATTTCCCAGAAGGAAGATTCCGTGATATCACACAGTATTTTGTTCTGTGATGCAACTGCTTCCTTTTTTTTTAAGCCTGAGGAACAAACAGCCACAAATACATGGACGTGGGATTTTTGCATTGTCAGAAAAACATATATGTCTGCTAAGAAGTAAAACTAATACCTCAAGAATTCTTGAGCCAACAGTTCCGAAAAGATTTACAGATCCTCAGAAGTATGAGATAGGCTATTAACTTGGCGTAGTTTGTAATTAATATGCATAGATAATCGATCTGTACTGACCAGAGATCTATGCTGAGGAATACAAACAATAAGAAAGGAATGAAATTGCACAACACAAACAGCTTCATTATTCCCATCTATGAAATATTCGAAGGCTTTCACACACATTTCAGAACAACCTAAAACGTATTTCTCTCTCTCTCACACTTAAGCGCCACAACAGATTTTCTCTCCACCAAGATTAATCCTTTCAAGGTGGGCAAGGGTTTTCCTAAGTCGTCCCAGCTGGCTGATAAACTCAGCAGCGATCCCAAATACGTGACTCACACCAAAAAGGTAAAATGGAACACTGAGTTGGCAAATATCTAGATAATTCAATGTGAATTCTGAGAATCTTTAGGTAGACATCATCAACATTAGCATTTTAGAAAAACATGGTTTCATCTTATCTACAACTATTCCCAGACCAGGAGAAGCTTAAGTCCTGAAATAATCTTGCTTGTAGGGTTGAACACCATAACATAAAAGAGAAACAATTACCAGGGGGTTAAAGTTGATATTTGTTTGCTTTTTTAAGAGATTAGCACACTTCACTTAGTTATGAACAAACTCACCAAATGGGAACTACTAAGAAGAAACTGAGTAAATTTAAACTTCAAAAATTGGCTCCCTTACACACTTATAGGGAAATAAACTGTATAAGGTCCTAAACTATAGAAGATAATAAACTGCTAAGAGTGAAATATCAAAACCGACCTATTCCTTACCTTTGTGGAAGAGGAGCGCCCATCGTGATAAAAACTTCCAAGCCAAGTTCCTCTGGTTTCACAGCCGATGGAAACCCCTGCCCTGTTCATTCCAGCTCAGACCCAGACTGGCAGAGATGCAGCAAGGACCCGAACTCCTCCTGGGGAGGAAGTGCTCTCCAGCTCTCTACTGGGATCAGAGAATGGAGGGAGAGGGGATCTTGGTTTTTGTTTTTCCCATCAATTATTAAGAAATATGCTGCTGATGGCGAAAAAGTTACGCAAAGAGATACCTGCTCCTGAACAATTACTTCTTTGCCTATTTTGGAAGCAACCTCTTTTTAATAAATAAATCTCACATGATTGCCTCTGAACCTCACAAACACAACACACACACTTGATTCCATTGATAGAAAAGTCCCGCACGAGAACAACCTGAGGACCGCAGATTTTGGTTAATTTCCTCTGCGGGGTCAGTGATGAGAAGGGGCAAAGGGTGTGGACTCTGGGACTGGGTACTGTCCTGCTTCTTTATCTGGTTACATATGGAATTTACTTTGTGAGAATTCGGCAAGATGTATACTTAATATTTGTGTGCTTTTTTTTTTTCACCAATAGCAGAAAGTTTTTATTCTCTGAGTTTCATTTTATCAAACCTATGAAATCAACTCATTTGCCAATTTAAATCCATTTCTGTTAAGCTGACTAAAATTTATTATAATTATAATCACAATAAGAAAAGAAAATATGAAACTAATCCATTTATTTGTTTTTAATCACTTCTTTAGACATTAAATTTAAATTTTTCTTTTTACCTTTTTTTGTGATATATATATTTTTTTAATTTTTATTTTTTTCAGATGTACATCATCTTTCAAATTCTGGATACATCACATCGTGTTCACCACCCAAACACTAATTATATTGCATCCCCTCAAATGTGACCCTAATCACCCCTTTTGCCCTCCCCCCTCCCCCAATGGTAACCACCAGTCCAATCTCCAATGCTATGTGGTTTGTTTTTTTTTTTTGTCGTTTTTATCTTCTATTTATGAGCGAGATCATATGGTATTTCACTTTCTCCCTCTGACTTATTTTACTCAGCATAATACCCTCAAGGTCCATCCATGTTGTCTCAAATGGCCGGATTTCATCATTTCTTATGGCTGAGTAGTATTCCATTGTGTATATATACCACATCTTCTTTATCCATTCGTCCCTTGATGGGCACCTAGGTTGCTTCCAAGTCTTGGCTATTGTGTATAATGCCGCAGTGAACATAGGGGTGAAAGTATCTTTACGCCTTTGTGTTTTCAAGTTCTTTGGATAAATACCCAGCAGTGGAATAGCTGGATCATACGGTAGATCTATCCCTAATTTTCTGAGGATACTCCAAACTGCTTTCCATAGTGGCTGCACCAGTTTGCACTCCCACCAGCAGTGAACAAAGGGTTCCCTTCTCTCCACACCCTCTCCAACATTTGTTGTTTCCTGTCTTGTTAATTATAGCCATTCTGACCGGAGTGAGGTGATACCTCATTGTAGTTTTGATTTGCATTTCCCTGATAGCTAATGATGTTGAGTATCTTTTTATATGCCTGTTGGCCATCTGTATTTCTTCTTTGGAGAAATCTCTGTTCAGATCTTTTTAATACTTTAATTTTCTAAATTTACCTAAATGTGTTAAAATAAATTTTAGCATCCTCTGAAACTGTTGTTAGCTGGTAAGATTAGTATGTAATAAGTTGAAATGGAAAGATCAAGAGGAATTGCATCAATGACACATTGCCTTGCATTTTTGCACCAACTGAGCCTTAGGGCCTGGGTTTCTGGGGGTCCCAGAGGGCGCTGAGGGGCATTATGGTCCATTCTGTCGGACTTTCTGTGTTCCAGCTCCTGAAGCCTTCAGCACAACTGTTAAAGAAACATCAATGGCACCAGGGGGTCTAAGGGATACCCCAAGACACCTCTCCCAAACACTAAATCTATTTAAAGTCTCATCAGCATTAGAATTTTTGAAAATTCCTGTGCTGATATGTAATGTGCTCATTTGGTTTTAGCTGTTTTTTTAAGATTCTCAAATATTCTGGGAATATGAAAGAGCTTATATTGGAACTGGTTATTCCCCTGGTACTCTGACAAATTCTCCACTTATGAAACCATGGATTTAAGGTATCTGGGCTCACATGCATCCTGAAATATATATTTTTTCCTGCTGTATATACGTTGTTATAACATATATTATTATATAGCTTTATATAATAGATTATATAGATTTATAGAGTATAATTATTATATAGCTCTATATTGTGCTATACATAATGTATGTATATATTATGTATATATACACTATACATATTTTTTACCTATATAGTATATACATACAAACACACACTCTCTGGATTTCTATCACTAATTCTTGGGTTGCTTCATGATTTTATTTGTAACTATACAAATCTAGGTTAATTAGCTGTCCTCTATTTATTGAAAACCCGGAGAGATCTCATAATGATAAAGGGAAATATCCAACAAGAGGATATAACACTTGTAAATAACTATGCACCCAAATATATAAAGTAATTATTAACAGACATAAAAGGAGAAATAGGCAGTAACACAATAATAGTAGGGGACTTTAACACTCCACTTACACCAGTGGATAGATCGTCCAAACAGAAGGTCAATAAGGAAACACTGGCCTTAAATGACACATTAGACAAGATGGACTTAGTAGACATATGTAGAACATTCCATCCAAAAACTGCAGAACACACATTCTTTTCTATCTCCTGGATTGATCATATGTTAGGCCACAAAGCGAGTCTCAATAAATTTAAGAAGATCAAAATAATACCAAGCATCTTTTCTGACCACAAAGGTATGAAACTAGAAATCAACTACAGGAAAAAAATCAGAAAAGCCACAAATATGTGGAGATTAGACAAAATGCTACTGAACAATGATTGGATCAAGGAAGAAATCAAAGGAGAAATCAAAAAATACCAGGACACAAATGAAAATGAAAATACAACACGCCAAAATCTATGGGATACAGCAAAAGTGGTTCTAAGAAGGAAGTTTATAGCAATTCAGGACTACCACAACAAAGAAGAAAAATCCCAAATAAACAATCTGAAAGTGCACCTAAAGGAACTGGAAAAAGAGCAAACACAGCCCAAAATGAGTAGAAGGAAAGAAATAATAAAATAAGCACAGAAATAAATGAAACAGGGACTAATTAAAAAACCCCATGGCTGAGTGGTTAACACGCTCTGCTTCAGGCGGCCCAGTGTTTCATTGGTTCAAATCCTGGGCGCGGACATGGCACTGCTCATCAGACCACGCTGAGACAGCATCCCACACACCACAACTAGAAGGACCCACAATGAAGAACATACAACTATGTACCAGAGGGGCTTTGGGGAGAAAAAGGAAAAAAATAAAATCTTAAAAAAAAAAATAGAGAGAAAAATAAAAAAATAGAAAAACAAAGATAAAAATCAATGAAACCAAGAGCTGGTTCTTTGAAAAGATAATCAAAATTGACAAACCTTTAGCTGGACTCACCAAGAAAAAAAGAGAGAAGGCTCAAATAAATAAAATCAGAAATGAAAGAGGAGAACTTACAACGGACACCTCAGAAACACGAAAGATTATAAGAGAATACTATGAAATGCTATATACCAACAAATTGTATAATCTAGAAGAAATGGATAAATTCTTAGAATCATACAACCTTCCAAAACTGAATCAAGAAGAAATAGAAAATTTGAATACACCAATCACCAGTAAAGAGATCAGAACAGTAATCAAAAGCCCCCCCAAAAATAATAGTCCAGGACCAGATGGCTTCCCTAGTGAATTTTACCAAACATTCAAAGAAGACTTAATGTCTATCCTTCTCAACTCTCCAAAAAGTTAAAGAGGAGGGAAAGCTTCCTAACTCATTCTACAAAGCCAACACTATCCTGATAACAAAACCAGACAAGGACAACACAAAAAAAGAAAATTACAGGTCAATATCACTGATGAACATCGATGCAAAAATCCTCAACAAAATACTACCAAATTGAATACAACAATACATTAAAAAGATCATACACCATGATCAAGTGGGATTTATTCCAGAATGTAGAGATGGTTCAACATCCATAAATCAATCAAATGATATACCACATTGACAAAATGAGGAATAAAAATCACATGATCGCCTCAATAGATGCAGAGAAAGCATTTGACAAGATACCGCATCCATTTATGATAAAAACTCTAAATAAAATGGGTATAGAAGGAAAATACCTAACATAATAAAGGCCTTGTATGACAAACCCACAGCAAATATCATTCTCAATAGAGAAAAACTGAAAGCTATCCCTCTAATAACAGGAACCAGGCAAGGAAGCCCACTTTCACCATTCTTATTTAACATAGTATTGGAAGTCTTAGTCAGAACAATTAGGCAAGAAAAAGAAATAAAAGGGATCCAAATTAGAAAGGAAGAAGTGAAACTGTCAGCATTTGAAGATGACATGATTTTAAATATAGAAAACCCTAAAGAGTCCACTAAAAACTTTTTAGAAATAATAAATGAATACAGTCAAGTTGCAAATACAAAATCAACATACAAAAATCAGTTGTGTTTCTATAAGCTAACAAGGAAGTAGCAGAAAGAGAAATTAAGAATACAATCCCATTTACAACTGCAACAAAAATAACAAAATATCTAGAAATAAACTTACCCAAAGAGGTGAAATATCTATACATTGAAAACTATAAAACATTGTTGAAAGAAATTGAAGAAGATATAAAGAAGGGAAAGATATTCTGTGCTCTTGGATTGGAAGAATTAACATAGTTAAAATGTCCATAATTCCTAAAGCAATCTACAGATTCAATGCAATCTCTATAAAGTTCCAACAACATTTTTTGCAGAACAAAGAATCCTAAAATTTATATGGAACAAAAGACCCCAAACAGCTAAAGGAATCCTGAGAAAAAAGAACAAAGCTGGAGGTATCACACTCCCTGATTTCAAAATATACTACAAAGCTACGGTAACCAAAACACCATGATACTGGCACAAAAACAGACACACAGATCAATAGAACAGAATGGAGAACCCAGAAATAAACCCACACATATATAGACAACTAATTTTTGACAAGGGAGCCAAGAACATACAATGGAAAAAGGAAAGTCTCTTCAATAAAGGATTTAGGGAAAACTGGACAGCCACATGCAAAATATTGAAAGTAGACCATATCTTACACCATGCACAAAAACCAACTAAAAATGAATTAAAAACTTGAATGTAAGATTTGAAACCACGAAACTGCTAGAAGAAAACATAGGCAGTACGCTCTTCAACATCGGTCTCAGCAGCAGGTTTTCAAATACCATGTCTGACTGGGCAAGGGAAACAATAGAAAAATAAACAAATGGGACTACATTAAATTAAAAAGCTTCCACATGGCAAAGAAACCCATCAACAAAAACAAAAGACTACCTAACAATTGGGAGAAGATATTTGCAAACCATATATCTGATAAGAGGTTAATATCCAAAATATACGAAGAACTCATGCATCTCAACAACAAAAAAACTAACAACCCAATTAAAAAATGAGCAGGATATCTGAACAGAGATTTCTCCTAAGAAGATACACAGATGGCCAACAGGCACGTGAAAGGATGTTCAACATCATTAACTATCAGGGAATTGCAAATTAAAACCACAATGAGATATCACCTTACTTCCCTCAGAATGACTAGAATTAAGAAGACAAGAAACAACAAGTGTTGGAGAGGATGTGGAAGAGAAGGGAACACTTGTTCACTGCTGGTGGGAGTGCAAACTGGTGCAGCCACTATGGAAAGCAGTATGGAGTATCCTCAGAAAATTAAGAATAGATCTACCGTATGATCCAGCTATTCCACTGCTGGGTATTTATCCAAAGAACGTGAAAACACAGATGGGTAAAGATATATGCACCCCTTTGTTCACCGCAGCATTATTTACAATAGCCAAGATTTGGAAGCAACCTAGATGCCCATCAGGGGATGAATGGATAAAGAAGATGTGGTATATATACACAATGGAATAGTACTCAGCTATAAGAAATGATGAAATCCAGCCATTTGTGACAACAGAGATGGACCTTGAGGGTACTATGCAAAGTAAAATAAGTCAGAGGGAGAAAGTCAAATACCGTATGATCTCACTCATAAGTAGAAGACAAAAACAACAAACAAACACATAGAGACAGAGATTGGATTAGTGGTTACCAGAGGGGAAGGGGGCTGGGAGGAGAGCCAAAGGGGTGATTGTGTGGTGATGGACTGTATAATCTTTGGGTGGTGAACACGATGTAATCTACACAGGAATTGAAATATATTATGATGTACACCTGAAACTTACAGAATGTTATACAGCAATGTTATCACAATTTTCAAAAGTTAAAAGAAAAAGAGAAAACCCAGGGGTTTCTCATCTATAAATTAGACCTTGATATTAACAAACACTGACCGAGTGATGGAGGGCTGAGTTGGAGCAGAGACTTGCACTATGAACAGAGGTGGTGACAGGTGAAGAGGAAGCGCAGTCACCATGATCGTCTCCACCATTTCCCACGGATGAGCCGTCTGTGCACTGAGATGACACAGCAAGGCTGTGGATGTAGGCTGAGAGTGACGGGACTGCAGGAGGCGTCCACATTGCAATGAGAATGTCCGAGTGTGGAGCCACTTTGAGGAGACTTGCAGAAAATAGGCAGTCTTCCTGCGAGTGTGGACCAAAACGCTTTAGACCACAGGAGCATCTATTTGGCAATTGCCCAGTATCCCCAAGGAAAGGATAGCCTCACTGGAGCACAGATTCTGTCTTCTGTTCTCACGCATCCTCATCGTCTGGCAGAACTGAGAAGAGATCTTCAGTAAATTATTACTGAACTGAATTGAATTAAATTTCATCACTCCCCAATTATGTCATGAGGTCCCTTAAGCCAAACTGGTAACTCTGACATTGCTTTTCTGAAGTTCTGCTTGCTTGGGCATAAAATTCTTTCTTGGGTTAGGGAAAAAAAAATCCTTTTCTCAGCCAACTACTCAATCAAGAGCTCCTTCGCTGCCTTATTGACTCCAAAATCACCTTTTTCCAAAATCAATTGTATCTGCCTATTTTTGCAGATGACTTGATAAAACAAGCAATTGTAGAATTATTTCTTGATGAAGGACAGGCTCTTCCCTTGCTTTTCTTGTACCTTGCACTGAGCGTATGGGACAGTCATAAATATATGTACTTTACTCACCACTTTCATTTTCTTTAAGCTATAGAGTTCACTTTCCAAAAGTTGCTTTCCTTTCGCGAGCATGTACTTGTGCTTTTCTCTGATTAGCATTAAATTTGGCATGCTTTAAAATCGGTGCATGAGCGGGTACACACACGCATACGTACCTATTTGCGTCTTTACCCAGGACAGACGGAGAGGAAAGCACAGCCCACTGAGCAGGCGGTTCCAGTCGTAAACTGAAGCCCTGAGGGCTCGCTCTGCAGCAGCAGTTGGTCTGCAATTTGCTTCTGAAGCATTTACAAAACTGCAGGTTTGGCAACCTTCACTCATGAAGTCCCTGGTGCAATTGTCCAAAAAGAAGAAAAGTTGTTCAAGCCTTGAAAGTGATTATAATAGAGCTATCTAAACAAAATAAAACCCTTATATCCCATTGCAACGTGATTTTTTTTAAGTGCCCAATTTTAATGTGTTCATAGCCTTTAGCTTAATAGTTCAACTCTATTAAATGCCCATTAAAAGTTCTCTGTGACTCAGTTTTCCAATCTTTAAAATGGGGATAATAATAGCAACTTTATGTGGTTGTTGCAAGATTAAAAATGAGTTAATCTGTGCTGGGAGATTAGAACAGTGTCTGGCACATGGGGAACACTTAATAACTGTTTGTTATTATTTTCCCATTAGACTGTAAATTTTATAAAAGGCATGATAGTGATATTTGTCTGTTTGTAAACTACTTTTTTCTATTTGTTAATTCCTTTATTTACTAAGGAGAGGAATAAATGAGTAAATTAACATTGGAATGAATACAATAGGTTGAATCAAGTATATTTTCAAAGGGCATACCTAACTGTCATATTTTTGTATGTGGTTTTTTTTGAGGTAACAATGGTTTAATTCATATGGTTTTTTGATACAAGTTATTTCTGTATTGAAGATCAAATCTACCCATCCACTCATGTTACTCCAAGATAGTCCACGTACACATGGCCTTTAAATTATCACATTTCTCAGCAAACTCTGAGTGGAGTCAAGGATTTAGACAAATTATTTAAAAAATGCTTCATTGAGGAAATAATTCCATATGGATTGAAATGTGCTCTCTATAGCTATGGTTGTTTTTATTTTGAGATTCTGGTAAGGGGATTAAAATGAGAGAATACACCACATTTACCAATATATAATTGAATATTTCTTTTCAAATTAATATATGCATTTTATTTGTAGATTATTTCCATCAGAAATAGTTATTATGGTGTTTTTCAATTCAAGCTAGTTCTATATTGGAAGAAATAACCTGTCGATGATGGAATCCACACACTCCCTAATGGCACTTTAGTTTGAGTATGAGATATGAAATTTAATCAACCTGTTGAAGAATAACCATAACGCCAGAAAATTCTATTATTACACATTAGAATTGGATGTTGAAAAGATTAATTACAAAATTTATTACTAAGGCTGCTACAAATCCCAGCCATTCTAAAACTTTGGATCCAGTTGACCAAAATACATGACTCAGGAACTGTGCTGAATCACTAGCTGTCGTCCAACAAATGTTTAACTGCTGGACGGTTAAATCCCTAACGTGAAAAGCGGGTGCCACTTCCTCCCCTGCAAATGCACTGGGTTTGTTTCAACTCAGATGTAAAGAAAATGGTTTCTGTAGCCTAATTCAAATTTAAAACTTTGAAAAAAGCAGAGCAAAAATAAAAAAGGAAAGAAAAAGAAAAACTCAACGCAAGCAGAAAGAAGAAGATAATAAAAATAAGTCATAATCTTTTTACTGGCAGAGGGTCTTGTAAAAAACACAGTATCTGAGAAGCACAATAAAGGGAAGAGCAATAAAACAAGGTATACTGGTGTAACGTTCTCGAAATGAAACACAGATGAGTGGTTTCCGGGAGTTAAAGACAAGAGGTGGGCTGGGAGGGGGAGAAGTGGGTGCGTTTATAAAATGGCAACACGAGGGACCCGCATGGTGATGCAGCTGTTCTGTGTCTTGACCATGGTGGTGGATACACAAACCTATGCATGTGACAAAATTTCATGGAGCTAAATACACACACATACATAAATAAGCACAAGGATGAGTTTTCTGTATTATTTATTACATACGCATGTGACTCTGTGATTATCTCAAAATAAAAAGTTTAATTAAAAAACAGTTTTTAAAGTATTTTTAGGTAGACTCAAAGATCACAAATACAAGCAAGTGACAACTACAAATGGACACATGAGCTATCTGGTAGCAATTTAAGCCCAGCTCCTGCAGGATGTAGGACTGCCGTGAGGATGTCTCTGCCCCATGTAACTTCCATTTGGCTACATGACAGCTTGGGTTGAGGATGTGCGCATGGTTTGTGCAAATGACTGCATTATGTCTCATTAAGGGTCATAAATACCAATCAACCTAATCACAAAAGTGCTGTTTCAGTGTTCATATGGCTATTTAATCTGTATGATGGTGACAGAGATGAATGATTTTATTATGTTAATCGTTGCATTTACTACTATGGAGAAGAGAAATGCATCCCTTATGTATGTTATTTTGAATGAGTCATATCCGAAATTTTTCTTCTGAGATTCCTTTAAAAGGAAAAGGGAGGGAAAGAGGGAAGGAGGGAGGAAGAAAAGAAAGAAGGAAGGAAGGAAGGAAGGAAAGAAGAAAATTGTCCTTCAGAAATAGAGGTGAAATAAAGAGTTAATTTCAGTTAGGGGAAGTAACAAACAAAAACCAAGGGAGTTCGTCATCACTAGATGTGCACTGTAAGAAATGCTGAAAGGAGTTCTTCAAGCCGAAATGAAAGATGCTAATTACTGACATCAAAACATATGAAAATATACAACACATGGGTAAACGTAAGTATACAGTCAAATTCAGAATACTCTAATACTGTGATTACTGTGATGTGGTGAAGCGCTAACCACTCAATTCTAATATAAAAGTTAAATGACAAGAGTATTAAAAAGAACCAACGCCACAATAATTTGTTAGTGAATACACAATGTGAAAGAGGTCAATTGTGACATCAAAAGAAATTATAATTGTGTGATGTGATAGAGGCGTTAGCTAATGCTCTATGGTAATCATATCGCAATATATAATTGTACCAAATCAACACATTGTACACCTCAAACTTACGCAATGACATACGTCATTTATATTTCAATTATAACAATATAAAAGGAGAGGAGTAAAGGGTAAAGTTTTTGTATGCTATCAAATTTAAGTTGCTATCAATGTAAAATAGACTGTTATATCTATAAAATGTTTTATGTAAACCCCATGCTAACCACAAAGCAAAATGCTACAGCAGATTCAGAAAAAGATAAAGAGAAGAAAATCCGAGCATATCACTATGGAAAATCATCAATTCACAAACGAACACAAGAAGAGAGAAAAAATGAAGGAACTATAAACCAGTCAGAAAATAATTAATCAGACGGCAATGGTAAATCCTTACCTATCAATAATTACTTTAAATATAAGTAGGTTAAGTGTTTCAAACAAAAAACATACAGTACCTGAATGGATTAAAAAAAAAAAGACCCAATTGTATGCTGTCTACAAGAGACTCACTTCAGACTCAAGGACACACATAGGCTCAAAGTGAAAAGATAGAAAAAGATATTCTATGACATTGGTAAGCAAAAGAGAGCAGGTAGCTATATGTATATCAGACAAAATAGACCTTCAGTCAAAAACTGTAACAGGAGATAAAGAAAGTCATTATCTAATGATAAAGGGGTCAATTCATCAAGAGATTATAATCATTGTAAATATAAACGCACCAACAGTGGAACAGCTAAATACATTAAACAAACACTAACAAATCTTAAAAGAGTAATAGACAACAATACAGTAAGAGTAGGGGACTTCAAAACCCCACTTTCAACAATGGATAGATCATCCAGACAGAAAATCAATAAGGAAACTTTGGCTTGATCTATACTTTAGAGCAAATGGACTTAACAGACATGCACAGAACATTCCAACCAATGGCAGCATGTAAACCACATGGTAACCAGGAAACAAAATCTTTATTCTCGTATAATTCTACTTGATTCTAGCATACATATCCTTCCCACGTGCATATGGAACATTCTCCAGGATAGATCATATTTCAGGTCACAAAAAAAGTTTCAGCAAATTTTAAAAGGTTGAAATCATACCTAGTATCTTCTCTGACCACCATGGTATGAAAGTAGAAATTAATAACAGGAGGAAAACCAGAAAATTCAAATATATATGGAAATTAAAAAACACATTCCCAAACATGAGATGAGTCAAAGATAAAATCAAAAGGAAAATCAAAAAATATCTTGAAACAAATAAAAATGGAAGCACAACATACCAAAATCTATGGGACACAGCAAAAGCAGTGCTAAGAGAGAAGTTTATAGCAACAAATGCCTACATTAAAAAAAGAAAAAGATCTCAAATAAACAATCGAACATTATACCTCAAGGAACTAGAAAAACAAGAACGAACCAACTGAACCAAAGCTAACAGAAGGAAGGAGATAACAAAAATCAGAGAAGAAACAGATGTGATAGAGAATAGAAAGACAATAGAGAAGATCAATAAAACTAAGAATTAGTTTTTAGAAAAAGTAAAGAAAATTGACAAACCTTTAACTAGACTCACCAAGAAAAGAAAAAGAGAGAAGACCTAAATAAATAAAATTATAAATAAAGAAAGGAGACATTGTAAATGATACCACAGATATAAAGGATCCTAAGAGACTTCTATGAACAATTATATGCCAACATATTGGACAACTTAGAAGCAATGGGTAAATTCCCAGAAGCATGCAAGCTAGTAAGTCAACAGAAAATCCGAACAGATCAACAACACTTAAGGAGACCGAAAGAGTAATCAAAAACTTCCCAGCAAACAAAAGTCCGGGACCAGATGGTTTCAGAAGTAAATTCCATCAAATATTTAAAGAAGAATTAATAACGAATTCTTATCAAACTCTTCCAAAAATTGAAGAGGAGAAAACACTCCCTAACTCATTTTACAAGGCTAGTGTTACGCTGATTCCAAGCCAGATAAGGACACTTCAAGAATAGAAAACTACAGGCCAATATTCCTGATGAATATAGATGCAAACATTGTCAACAAAATACTAGCAAACCAAATTTAATAGTACATTAGAATTTCACACAATACAATGAAGTGGGATATACCCCTGGCATGCCAAGATGCTTCAACATCCACAAAATGATAAATGTGATACACTACATTAAGAAAATGAAAAATAAAACATATTTGATAATCCCAATAAATGAAGAAAAAGCATTTGACAAAATTCAACATCCTTTCCTGATAAGAACTCTCGACAAATTGGGTATAGAAGGAACATACGTCAGTATATTAAAGGCCATATATGACAAACCTGCAGCCAACATCATTCTCAAAGGTGAAAGCTGACAGTTTTTCTCTAAGATCAGGAACAACATAAGCTGTCCATTCTGACCACTTTTTTTCAGCATAGTACTGGAAGTCCCAGCCAGAGCAATTAGGCAAGAAAAAGAAATAAAGGGCATCCAAATTATAAAGGAAACACTAAAATTGTCTGTTTGCTGATAACATGATCTTGTATATAGAAAATACTAAAAACTACCAAAAACTCTCAGACCTAATAAAGGAATTCGGTAAAGTTTTAGGATACAAAATCAACACACACAAATTAGTTGCATTTCTATACTCTAACAATGAACTATCTGAAAAAGAAGTAAATTAATTTTGTTAATGACAGCATCAAAAACAGTAAAATACTTAGGAATAAATTTAACCAAGGAAGAGAAAGATCTAAGATGTCAAAAACTATAAGGTATTGATGGAAAAAGTTGAAGACACAAATAAGTAGAAAGATATCCTGTGTTTGAGTCAGAAGAGTTAATTTTTAAAATGTCCCCTACTACCCAAAGCCATCTGTATTACTAAATGTAGTCTCCATCAAAATTCAATGACATTTTTTACAGAAATAGAAAAAACAGTCTTAAAATTCATGTAAAACCACAAAAGACCCTATATAGCCAAAGTAATCTTGAGAGAGAAGGAAGACAGAGGCTTCACACTTCTTGATTTCCAGCTACATTACAAAGCCATGGTAATCAAAACAGTGTCGTATTGACGTTGACATTGAAATTGAGACACAGACCAATGGAATAGAATCAAGAGTCCAGAAATACACTCATTCATATATTGTCAACTAATATTTAACAAGGGAGGCAAGGATACTCAAGGGGGAAAGGACAGTCTCTTCAATAAAAGGTGTTGGAAAAGCTGGATGTCTGCATGCAAAAGAATTCAATTGGACCCCTATGTTATAACACTCATAAAAATTAACCTGAAATGCATTAAAGACTTAGGCAAAGAAAACAGGGAAAAGCTCCTTGTCTTCAGTCTTGGCAGTGATTTTTTTGGATATGACATCAAAAGCACAAGCAACAAAAGCAAAAATCAACATCAAACTGAAAAGCTTCTGCACAGCCAAAGAAATGGTCAACAAAAGGAAAAGGCAACCTGTGGAGTGGGAGAAAATATTTGCAAATCAGGTATCAGGTAAGTGGTTAATATTTAAAATATATAAGGAATCATACAACTCAAAGGAAAAAAATAACAACAATCTGATTTAAAAATGGACAGAGGACTTGAATAGACATTTTTCCAAAAAGACATACAAATGGCCAACAGGTACATGAAAAGGTGCTCAACATCACTAACCACTAGGGAAGCGCAAATCAAAACCATGATGAGATAGCACCTCACACCTGTTAGAACGGCTATCATCAAAAAAAAAAACAGGAATAACAAATGCTGGCGAGGATGTGGAGAAAAGAGAACCCTGGTGCATTATTGGTGGGAATATAAATTCATGCAGCCACTATGGAAAACAGTGTGGAAGTTCCCCCAAAAATTAAAAATAGAACTACCATATTATCAGCAATCCTACTTCTGAGCATACACCAGAAGAAGATGAGATCACCATCTCGAAGACCTGTCTGGGGGCTGGCCCGTTGGCACAGGGGTTAAGTTTGACGTTCTGCTTCAGCAACCCAAGGTTCGCTGGTTTGGATCCCAGGTGCAGACCTACACACACTGTTTGTTATGCTGTGGCAGACATCCCATATATAAAGTAAAGTAAAGGAAGATGGTCACAGGTGTTAGCTCAGGGCCAATCTTCCTCAAAAAAGAAAAAGATCTATCTGTACTCCCACGTTCATTATAGCATTATTCACAATAGCTAAGACATACAGACCACATAAGTGTCCAACATTGGATGAATGGATAAAAAAAATGTGCTATGTATGCACAATGGAATATTCTTTAGCCATAAAAAAGAAAGACATCTTGGATGAACCTGGAGGGCATTATGAAAAAATTGATACAATATTACGTAATATTTCTTGAATGATGTGTTAGAACTCTGCTAAGCGCTTTACATTTAATCCACTTACATATCAGAACAGCCACATCAGGGATTTCACCATTCAAGAGATGAGGAAATAAGCTTAGAGATGTCCAGCGACTCAGGATATGGAACCAATTGATGGCAAAGCTGGGACTCGAACTAAGGTCTGAGAGATGAAATCTATTTTTAACCACTATGTCATGCTGCCTCCCTATGTATCATGTCTAAATGACATTCTCAAATATATTCTTGCGTTATGATTTATTTTCTTTAAGGATTTATTTCTGGGGCTGGCCTGGTGGTGTAGTGGTTAAATTAACATGATCTGCTTCAATGGGCCAGGGTTCGCCAGTTCGGTTCCTGGGCACAGACCTATGCACTGCTTGTCAAGCCATGCTGTGGTAGGTGTCCCACACATAAAGTAGAGGAAGATGGGCACGGATGTTAGCTCAGGGCCAGTCTTCCTCTGCAAAAAGAGGAGGATTGGCAGCAGACGTTAGCTCAGGGCTAATCATCCTCAAAAAAAAAAAAAAAAAAGATTTATTTCCCATCATTCAGGTACGAGAAAAATATTTTTCCATCTTATATTTCTGCAAGAAATATCAACAAACCACCAATTATTCTTATGACTAGCTTTAACCAATCAATAAACATTCATCAGAACTAAATTTGGTGTAGTAAAATGAATACAAAGCTCACGGTTAGAAGTCCTGAGTTTGAACCCGGGATACACTAAGCAGATGTGTGAATTCTGGGGGATGACTCATTTATTCTTCCTGCATCTCCGTTTTCTCGTGTGTAAAACTGAGACAATAACCTTCTCACAGAGTTATCATGAGGATTAAATGCGGCACTGGAAATAAACACTTTGTTAATTATAAAAGGCTGTGAGAATACAACAGGTTAAACTAATGAAAGGAATCTGGTCTGTGTTTGCGCACACCTACACCTCTTTTGTCAAAATCTCTTTGCGGCTCCTGCAGGGCCCGATAGAATGATAGATTAATTTGGTTGGAATGAGTTTTCTACCTCCTAGCTAGAAAAATCATAATAAATATTTAATGTGGCTTTTTTATAACTCTTTTTTGTAATTCACCTTTATTCTCCTTGGATCTTTATACATTTCTCTCGTCATAGTTGCAGGAGAACTCACCATTTCTATTCTCAGTCCTAGCATTTGAGGAAACTATGCTTTCTTCTTTCGTTTCCCAAGTGATCATTCTCAACAGATCCACATGTGTTTTGATCCATGTTCACATTTACAAAAGATTTCAGCTTGTCTCTGATTTCCCCTGCTTTTCCATCACATCTCTTTCTATTTATCACTAAGACGCCCTAAGGAACACCCAAGCCTGTCTTGGATACAGCACGTTTCACACATCGCTGTCAAAGTGCTTCTGATGACAGCGCATTTCTCTGAACCTCCACTAGCGGCTGGAAGAGCTCTTGAAGGGCTGCGTGCCTCCTTGTGACAGCGTCCATCCTCCTGACCAGGAACCCACGCTCTCTCGTGAAGGCTGATCTCTCAGGAAACACTCAGTAACCACGCATTTGGCTCCACGAACCTTCACGGCGTACTTGCCGTCTACAAGCCACTGCGCCACTGGAATAAGTCAGCCTTCCTACCGTCAAGGGACTTACAGTTTCACAGGAAAGGCAAGAATTAGCCCAGAAACTCTAACAAGAGTAGAATATCTTCTCCCACGAGATGCACACGCAGTGGGCTGACGTAACCAAGACCTTGTGCAGTCCACCTGAACTTGTTGAGAGCTTGTTGCAAAGTTATTTTCCAGATCTTTTACAAATATTACACAAAACATTTTTTGAGCATGAATTATAAACAAGCATTCATCCATTGGGCTCATTTGCATCTTGAATAGAACCTTCTGAATTTTTGTTTTACGTTCCTTTACTACCATTTTTCTCCTTACCAAGACACCTACGTGATTTCTTCAAAATGCTGCCAAAATATAAATCTGTAGGATACATTTAATAGATTCAATTCTTTACTTTGTTGGTTTTTACTGGTAGAAAACCCAACTACATACTTACACTGCAGAACTTTTGAAGTGCTCATTTTTATCACCTTATTCTGGGTTTCTTAATTTCTATAATATTTTTAATACGTGGTTGGCTTTTGCTTGTGTGAAAATTACCTCAGTTAGTTATTTTAACTGACTGACTGCAAGCCAATTCATCATCTAATACCATTATTTCTTTAGTCTACTTAACTGCCTTTTCTTGGTGCATACTCATACTAAAAAGACTTTTCATATTTTATCTGAACTTACTGCTCTCCTTTTTCTGGTCTTTGTCTTTTTCATGAACACACCTTTTCACATTGCAGTACCAAAGGGCAGTAAATGAGCACACACATTGCTACTCTACAGAACTGTTGTGAAAAGCCAAGTTTTCAATTATATCTGTTGTTGCTAGCTGTTTTTCACACTTGAATGATATCGTATATCTTAGAATGCTTCACTCTCAGCTTAAATGCTGTGTACAATGAGAAGCCTTCCCTAACTCTCCGGGCAGGTGTTAAAACTTCCTCTGTGCACCCACGTCACTTTAGACATGCCTGAATGAAAGAACTGATTATGTTGTAACTTACTTTTAGTTTGCATATCTTGCACATCCCTAGAGCATCACATCTGGTCACCTTTCATCAGCAGCTCGGTGGTTCTGTTCATCCCCTCCAGACTCATCCTCTGCCCTTCCCCCCCCCGCTCTGTGCTCCAGGGGGCAGACCTGCATCCCTTCTCAGTGGCCTCCAGTTGCACTTGGTGAAAAGGGGCACCAGGAGGAGATGGGAGAAAGAAGGGGAGCAAGGTTGGAGCGGCATCTTACTCTGTTTGGGCTGTTATAACAGCACCCCACAGACTGGGGGTCTATAAACAAGACATTGACTTCCCACAGTTCTGGAGGCCGGAAGTCCCAGGCCAAGGTGCGGGCAGGTTCAGTGTCTGGTGAGAACCTGCTTCCTGGTTCATAGATGGCATCTTCTCGCTGTGAACTCACATGGCAGAGGGGACAGGAGCTCTCTGGGGTCTCTTTTATAAGGGCACTAATCCCATTCATAGGGGCTCCACCCTCATGACCTGTCACCTCCAGAGGCCCACCTCCTAACACCATCACTCTGGAGGTCAGGCTTCGAAATATGAATTTGGGGGGATACCAACAGTTACCCTCCAGCAAGAATCCATTCTCTCCATCCCTCTATGTGGGAACTCCACAGGTCGGCTGCCTCCCTGGACAGCCACCTGGTCGAGGGGTGCTCTCCCTATGGCTTGACTGACTCCAAGTTACCATGGCTGTATCTCCCCAGCCTGCAGGGCTGGGTGCTCACTGGCCCTGTCCTGCCAAGTCCCTGACTGTCTCTATATTTGTTTGGTTCCCTACAACCTGCCCAGACTTTAACAGACGGAACCCTTATGCAGCTCTTGCAAATCCCTGCTGGTTTCTTTTGGCGACTGATGCAACCAGGGACTAGCCCAGTGCCCTGTGTGTGGAGCTGGCTTCTTCACTGAATGAAATAAATATATAGACTTATAAGGTGACCATACTTCCTCAAGAAAAAAAAGTGTTAAGGAAAAGAGACTGAACTTTAAAATTACCCACCTACAATATGAGAATGAGGAAGCACTCGGTGAGAACCTGGATGTTTCTCTGCAAATAAATTACTATTGAGATTGAGGTCACTGCATTCCTAGAGGTGGAACCCATAAGTGAAGAATTACACAGTGGCTCACGTCTGACCTCGATTTTGCCTTCTTAAAATAAGTCTAACCTGTAGGACACATATTTTAAAAACTGATCTATTTTGTGACCTGGTTGGAGTTCCTCAATGAACACATCAAAGTCTTGCGTCAAGGGGTAGACTCTATTCTTGAGAGAAAGGGAGACTGATGCGGTCCAAAGCACATGAGAAATTAGAGCTTATTTACAAAGGGGCCTGTTATGTTACTAGTTTTGACCTGTATTTGGGTCATTAGCAGATGAAATGGTTAATTTTGCTTCCCTGAGATGACCTTACCTCAAGACATAAAGATTTCCACAGACCCACAGATGGCTCATCCATTAGCTGCAATAAGACCAAGTCAATAAACCAGGTTCTGAGATGTCTGGATGAGTCATATGGAAGAGGGGGGTAGATGGGAGTGCCAGCCAGAGACACCTGACTGAGTCCTAGCTCCGCCTCTGCTGTGCTGTCTTAGGAAAGTCACTCACCTACTCTGAACCTTAGTTTCTTCACTTACAAAATGTGGGTAATGTAACAACCTCATATTATGATGAGAAACAAATAAGATAATATCCATAAATTTTCTAGAATTGTGCCTACAAGCACATAGTGGGTACCTAATAGCTATTAAGATCTTTCTCATTGGCTTGACAGTTAAAAAGTGAAATACTTCTTGCTAGCTCTGACGAAGACTAGCTCTGTTCATGATTCTCAGGCTCCTGGGAACTTGGAACCTTTGAGTGCAAGTGCGTTGTCCTAACCCCGGCATCTGTGTTCCTCTGCTGACTTGGGCTCCCCAGAAGCAGGCCCTGGACCAAGCTCCATGTGTTGTTCTGCATGGGCAGGAAGGTCCGCAGGGGAGTGGGCAAGGCCATAGAGAAGAGAAAGGAGCAGAGAATGAGCACATTAGCGAGCCGGCCACAGCTTGATCCTGCAGAGAAGCTCTGAGAAATGATGGAAGACATGCCTCAGATTTACAACAGCCAAGAGCCAAGAAAACTGGGATATTTAGACCCTACACCCATCAGTCATTGGATAAGTGGTACTTCTTGGAGGATGCTGGCATGCAGGCGAAGTGAGCTCCTGCAGCGTGGGGGCAATGCTCTGATGATAATGGCGGTGCTGGCCGCTGGGAGCCAACTGGCTTGCCTGGAAGTGGCAAGTGGATCTGAGTTGAGGCAGAGTAGCCAGCAGCATCCGCTACAGCCGTTTCCTTGCACGACTCACATCTATTCATGCCTTTTGTCAAGTTCACCCCATCCACACCTTTCCTCAAGATGGCAACTGGTTGCAATTCTGAAGAGAAGAGAAGAGAAGAGAAGCGAAGAGAAGAGAAGAGAGGAGATACAGGGAGAAGAAGGGAGAAGAGGGAGGGAAGGGGAGGGGAGGGGAGAAGGAAGAGGAAAGAGAGAAGAGGAAAGGAAAGAAAGTTTCATAAGAGAAGTTCCAATGACACTTCTAAAATTCCTCCTCACCGCTGTTGGTGCCCAGACAACAGTGTTCGTCTACCATCTCTCTCTTCCACCCATTCTAGACACCGCTTGGTCAGCACATCTGCTGATTTAGGACATGCCCAGTGGGAGAGATCCAGCCCTCCATGCCCTGCCTGGAGGAGTCCAAATCCCTGGGTGTGGTGCCTGTGTCAGGCTATGGCTGCTGCAACTCCCCACTCAACGGTTTCCTTGAACTTGAGCCTGTCAAAAGGCACCCCAGCGATTCTCCTGAGCTACAGACACGTGAGCAGTAGCCCATCTTCCCGTGATAATCAGGGTCCATTACCGATGCCGGTAGAGTGACCTCTTGTTTTTTTTGTATTTGTCTGCAACCATGAGGAGTTCAAAATATGGAACTGAGACCTCCAGATTATCAGAGCCAACATGTCAAGGATGAGAATCAATCTCCATGCGGGTTGTGGAGGGTCATGGGGTGAGGACCAGTCCTACTTCTGTCTCTTGTTATCCAAAATGGTGCTTTCCCTCATTAAGGATAAAGTCTCAGGTAGACACAGAACCTTGATGGAACATTCCAACCCTTCAGGGTATCCTGTCCAAGCTGGAGCCTTGGTGCTTCTTTAAGAGTCCAAACTGACGTCTGTGAGTCAGTGTTCCCGATGTCGTGTTACACGGTAATCCCAGGAGATCCTGTGCTCAGGTGCCTGTCCATTGTTACAACAGCTCCACCATGAAGTAGGAACAGAAGGCAAAGTAACGGCCCCCAGGATGTCTTGGGAAAGTCAGTCACCCACTTTGAACCTCAATTCTTCATTTATAAAATATGCTATGGTATGGGTAAGGAGGCATTGAGGTGGCAGATGGAGTTAAGTTTGTTAATAAACTGAGTTTTCAATAGGGAGATTAACTTGGATTATCCAGGTGGGCAATGATGTCACCACAAGGGTCTTGATAAGTGAAATAGGGAGATGAGAGAGTCTGCATCAGAGTGATGGAGGATGAGAAAGACTGGACCAGTCACCACTGGCCAGAGACTGCACAGCATCCTCATCAGCGGGACACCTTTACGAACAGCAGGAGGAGCGAGGTGAAGTAACAGACCCCTTTGCCTTGAAGAGGATGTCTTGGCGTCTATGGGAGGCTGAATAATAGCCTACCAAAGACTCACATGCCCTACACCCCAGAATCAGTGAATATGTTACCTTCCACCACAAAAGGGACTCTGCAAATGTGGTTAAGGGTATAGACCTTGAGATGGGGAGATTATCCTGCATTACCTGGGTAGCCCCCATCTAATTATGAGTCCTCAAAAGCAGAGAGGTTTCCCACCTGATCAGAAAGATGAGACAAAGAAGGAGGAGAGATTTGAAGATGAGAAAGACTCGACCTGCTGTTGCTGACTCTGAAGACGGATGCAGGGGTCCACGAGCCAAGGAATGTAGCACCCTCTAGAAGCTGGGAACGGCCATCAGCTGACAGCACTATGTGGAAAGCACCAGTGACAGCCCTACAACACTCCCTTGGTCCCTTCGGGCTGCCATAACAAAATGCCACAGACTGGGCGGCTTAGGAACAACAGAAATATATTTCTCACAGTCTGGAGGCTGGAAGTCTGGGAACAGAGTCCCTGCATGATCAGGCTCGGTATCTGGTGAGGACCCGCTTTCTGGCGCATAGACGGCCATCTTCTCACTGTGTCTTCACATGAAGGAAGGGTTGAGGGGGCTCTGTGGGATCTCTTTTTTTTTTTAAGGACATTAATCCTATCATGGGGTTATCCACCCTCATGACCCCATCACCTCCTAGAGGCCCCACGTCCTAATATCACTCACTAGGGGTTAGGTTTTCAACGTGTGGATTTGGGGGAGACACAAACTTGCGGACCACGGAAGACACGAAATGTATTTGTTAATGGAATGAGTGATACATTAGAGGTCGCCGATGACTTTGTGTCTCTTAAGTAGACCACTGTATCTCTGTAATTTAGAACAGCTAATGACATAGAAAACTGATAGATGCCCATCAGTGGCTGTTATTTCTTGAAGCTTATACAGCTGGAGAGGCAAGATGCAAACACATGGAATGCTTTAAGAAAAAAGAGCTATTCAATGCCGTAACAGTGGAGCTGTCACAAGGGAGTGCATGATTAATGGTCCAGGGAGTGAGACGAGCGCTGGGAGATCAGGAGATGATGAGGTCTGCCTTATCCATAGTAATATTTGCTAAACACCGAGATCAATCAGCCCGAAGTTAGTTCCTCATCAGAGGAGTATTATACTCAAGTACAGGACCACACGGCACGCCATTGTGCAGGGAAAAAGCTCAATCATGAATGAGGTATTTTTAACTCCCATTTTAGACTTGTTAACCCTAATAATAGATTCAAAGAAGTGAAGAAATTGCTTATATTACCAGTCTCTACATGAATTGGGGATCTATACATAAAACTATCCTATTCAACCTGGTAAGTGGAATAAAGTACAAAGAGAAAGAAAGCAGAGTCATTGTCTACTGTAATCAATTTTTTGGTGGAATTTTTTTAAAGATGACTTTCAGAGTCTCCACGGTGTAAGAGCGGTGAGGGAGCGGCTGTCACTACAGAGATGTGGGTTGTCAGTCGTTCAGACCCCACTTGACATCTTTGATCCTTAGGTTGTCATTAGCTTTGGAGGCTGCTTCTTTGCAGCCTCAAAAATATACTTATTAATCTTGCTGCCATTTACATTTCAGAAGATCCACTGCACTGAGCATCATCGCTCTCCCCTACAAATTAGCCCATGGATCACCTGCCTCGCTCTCTTTGCCACCCTGCCACCACCCCCCAAACACAGCCACACTGTCACCCTTCCTTCTCCATGCTCCAGTCCGCAGTGACTTTGCACTGGAAAAACACAGACTGACATTAACCGAGGGGAACTGTGACCTTGTATCTTATTCTAAGTCGTTTTTGATCTGCAATCAATTTTCTAAAATTTTTCTTAGTATTTTTTTTCATCATCATCCTCATTATTGGTTGCTAGGAATTTGGGCTACAGAGACAAGCATACACAGGCTACTGAGGACAAAGCGTATTCGTATGAATAATAAAGAGTACTACTGGTGGTGAACACGATGCAGTCTATACAGAAACTGAACTATTATAACATCCACCTGCAATTTACACAACATTATAAGCCAATAAGACCTCAATAAAATAACTTAAAGAAAGAATACAAGGGAAGATGCACCAGTGCCAAGTGATCAGCACAAACCATGGATTCAAATGCGCCCTGTGGAAAGAGGCAATGTGCGTTCCTTCTGTTGTCGATTGTACAGAGATTGGCCCCAAAATGAGCGCGTGCTGAGGGCAGCCTCACAGGAAGCGGGTAACGAGGGAGTCATGCGTGAAGCCTGCACAGATCTTGTCTGAAAGCCTTATCCTGAATCCCTTTTCTGTAAGTGATAGGCTGTATCAAAATTACCTTTGGCATTATTTTAAATAGAGCTTCCCAGAGCCCAGATTCCCAGACATACATCATGAAATCCAGCCCCCGGCAGGTTCTGACGTAGCCCCAAGTGGGATGCATGGTCCTTGAGCTAACACATGAAAGGATGTCCTGAATTGGGGCTCTTTCTGAGGAGAGCTTCAAGTTGGTTACATTGCCTTTATGGTCATTACAAAAAGAACTAAGTAAATACAAGAAAGGATAGAAGGGGCCAGCCCCGTGGCCAAGTGGTTGAGTTTGAGCACTCTGCTTTGGAGGCCCAGGGTTTCATCAGTTCACATCCTGGGTGCAGACATGGCAGCACTCATCAAGCCATGCTGAGGTGGCGTCCCACATAGCACAACCAGATGGACCTACAGCTAGAATATACAACTATGTACTGGGTGGCGGGCAGGGGAGAAAAAGAAAAAGAAAGGATAAAGACTGCCCCTGTTTCCACCAACCAGAGAAAACCACTCTGAATATTCATATCCTGCAGACATTTTCTATAGGAATCATCAATGCATAGGACATATATTTCTTCCACACAAGCAGAAATGATCTTCCACTCCACATACTAACATGCCACATGATTTTTCACTTCACAATTGTGACTTTAGCAGGCTACAGGGGGGTCTCCTTTCAAAAACACAATCTTCTTCATTCATTTCCTACACAAACAGGTATTGAACACCTGTGTGTGCAAGGCTCGTCCTTAGGTCGTGGGACCCAGCAGTGAATCAACAGATCCCGGCCACGGGGAGCTTACATCCCAGCAGGAGGAAAAGGAAAAGCAAAATACAAGCATAATAAACAAGCAAATCATACAGAATCTTTAAAGAATAAAGAAAAGCAGAGCCAGGGCCAAGTAGAAGGATCAGGAGCGAAGGGAGTGGGCAGGAGGACACAGCCTCCAGCAGATTGAAGACGGCGAGCGACTGACCATGGGGGCAAGTGCAGAAAGGGCTTTCCAGGGGACAGCATTGCAAAGTCCTGGGGCATGCCTGACCTGATGGCCTATGCAGTTCCAGATGAAAGAGTGAGGGGAGGTAATGGGAGATGAGACCAAAAGGGCCAAGGGGTGTGGTGGGCAAACCAAGCAATGATTTTAAGCCATTTCAAGAACTTGCCTTTTACTCTGAGAGAAGGAATCCCTTGCAGGGTTTCCAGAAGGGCAGTGATCTTAGGTTTTAAAAGGATGACTCGCTCACACCTTGCTCTGCCCCGATTCCAAGAGAGAACTAAGCCCTGATGCACTAAGATGCCTGCTGGATTAACTTCTCTTGTTTGCATCCGAAATGGTACCATGTTTGCAATTGTTGGGAAAATGTTGCTCAAATAATGCTCTGTGTTCTGCAGTTCAGATGAAGAAACCAGCCAGGCCCTTGCCCCCCTATACATGGATAGAAACAGTAAGTAGATGACTAGAGAATGGGACAAGGAAAGAATGACAGTGACCAAGCATGGAATTAAGCCAACAAGGGGAGGGAAACGTGCAGGTGGTGAGGCCATCACGAGGTGAAGGAAATGCCACAGATTCAGTGGTTGGAGCTGTTGTAGGGTGGAAGGATTGCTGGCCTGCGGGTCCTTGATGGAGTAAGCTGGGACACCAGGAGCAGCTTGTGGGAGTGATTGATGTATGGACGCATTGATGATGGCAAGGGAGTGGGCAGCCAACGTACAAGAGAGGACAGGACAATTGAGGGAGCTCCAGGAATTAGAGGGCCAACGCGTTCTGAAGATCTTCATGTACACTGAAATGACAAGAACTAAAACAAGGGTAGCCTTGGAAAGAGTTGCAGTGAGCCAATACCAAATTTGTCAAGAAACAAGAGGATGGCAAACTCTGCAGGGGCGATATAATCTGATGAGACGATATTCAAAGCTGTGAGATTTACAAAGGGGAGAGAGAGGTCTTCAAACCTCTATCAAGGACCAAGAATACAATGGCTCTCCCTCCAGGTCCATGGGAGATAAACAGCCATCACTGTGGAAGATTCTGAAAAAAGAGCACCTTCAATATAGAGCCAGGTGTCCATCAGAGCAAGAAGAAAGCACGTCCAGGGACATGAGTGATTGACTGGCTGCTGGAGGATTAGATCCCTGTCCCGGTGTGACCTAGTCTCCTCTTCTACACAATTTGAGTTGATTTTCTCCATAATAGATTTTTCCCAAAGCAAAACCTACAATCCAATGGTCACTGTCACGTAAACAGTTGAGATTTACTAGTTTAAATCAAGAGGATGCCTGTGACAAAACAAACACATACGAAGCAGGCAAAAGGAAAACCCCAAGACATTCAGCCCTTCCTGAAAACTCCCCTTTCCATCATCCTGCTTAGTAATTCAAGAATCAAACCTCCTGAGAGCTTAGGGAAGGACATCCAGGGGCGCTGTGCTGGTGAAGAGGCTCACGTACAACATCGCTGAAGAGGCAGTTCCAGCCAGAGCCTCTGATTGGGTCTGTTTTACAATTTCTGTCAATCTGAAAAGCATCATTTGAAGTGGTGCGAGGGCAATTGTTCATTAGACAATCAGATGATCTGTAAGTCATTCTCCTTGATTGCGAGCCGCTATCCCCATTCCAGAGCTTCAACCACATCGACAGAAAGGGAAAGAGAAAGAACATCCCACCCTTGTTTGAACGTTTGAATGGATTTTTGCCAGTCTTCTCTCCTGTGCTCAGAACTTATTTTCACATTCCTTTTGCCCAGAGGGGCTGTCTTTAGGAAAATATACAGCGATGTTTCTAAATTATGATCCTGCTGCCTTAGCCTTGAACATGGCTTTTATTTCAAGTCTATACGTGTGTACCATTTTGACTCTTCTCCAAAAAGTAGCTATTGGAATCCTCTATTAATTCCAATGTTTTCTGACTTTAATTACTTTCTGATACTATATTTGCTTATTCATTTCTCTTAGCATTATCTCTTTTTTGCTTCTTATAGAAAAAATGTATTCTTATATATTCTTACAGGTCTTATATACTCCTGTTTTTTTTACTTTTTTGAATGTTTTATTTATTTTTTATTGAGGTAACATTGGTTTACAACATTATATGCATTTCAGGTGTACGTCATTATGTTTTGATTTCTGTGTAGACTACATTGTGTTCAGTGCTTGAAGACTAAGTACCATCCATCACCGGACACGTGTGCCCTGTCACGGGTTTCACCCTCCTGCCTCCCTGTTCCCTTCCGGTTCATTGCAGCATCATTCACAACAGCCAAGACTTGGAGACAACCTAAGTGCCCATCAATGGATGAATGGATAACAAAGATGTGGTATACACCATGGAATACTACTCAGCCATAAGAAAGATGGAATCTTGCCATTTGCAACAATGTGGATGGACCGTAACAGTATGAATGCTAAGGGAAATAAGTCAGACAGAGAAAGGGAAATACTATATGATTTCACTCATAAGTGAAAGATAAAAACAACAACAGCAACACACAAACGCAGAGATACAGAGATGAGATTGGCGGTTAGTTCAATAATAAAAAGACTTCTAAATATGAGCTTTCTTTGGAGCACAGCTTTTGCTGAACGAGGTGTGTTTAAAACGCAATATTATTATACTTAGTTCCTACCTTGTATATAATTGCAATTGCTGTTTTCTCATGGAATCAAGAGGTGGATTTTTTTTCAAAATTATCCAAACCAATTCCTTTTTTGTGCTAATTCTTAGTTTTATTATGGTTAGGGTATGTTTTCTGCATACAAGTCCCGCTTTGGGGTGTTTATTCATGCATTCTTTGAATTCAATTTTTGTTTACATTTCAAAAGCACTGGGAAAGAGAGTATATTCTCTTTATGGTACACAAAATGTTGAGTTGAGCCTAATAATTACATTATCTAACCTTCTGCTCTTAATTTTCATGTTTTAATTTTTAGATCTGTCAGAGAAAAAGAACTTTATGATTATGGTTTAAATTTTTTTAAGCTGATATACACAGTTCTTGTTGATCCTGTAATATTTAGTGCACAAATATTCATAAATGTTCTACCTTCATTGGAGATGATCAATTTTTCTGCCTTGAACTTTACTTTTTCCAACTTATTTTAATAATACATTACTTTATTTGCATCTGCTTGGAGTATATTTGCTAGTCCCTAATTTTTATCTTTCTGTGTCCTATTTTCTTAGATCTCTTTGTAAATAATATATCACGTTTCTTACTCAATATGAGAGATTTTATCTTTTAATATCATGAAAATTATTGTAGTTGGTACATTATGACAGTCATTGTAATTACAACTTCAGTTTTGCTGTTTAATACTTTCTTACTACTAATTCTTACACATTTGCTGTGGTCTGACTTGCTTCTCAAGCCTTCCCAATGCTCCTTTTGTTTTTTTAAAGTTATTTGGAATTTATGAAACTTCTTTTTATCCTGCAAATGTGTAAAGCATGTTTCAAATCCCAGTTTCTACCACATCAAGAGTGTTGACTACTCTCAGGTAAACTCCTTTGTGTCCAAAACTTTGCTCTTCTGTTACCCACTTCCCAAAACTCACTTTAAATTCCATTGGAATAATCTGAGTTACTGACCCAGATGGTGATCACCAACATGGCTCAGTAACGTATTTCTTTTAATAATTACTTCTATTTGCATTTGAATTTAAATTTTACACTTATATATTTACTTAAATATAATGTAAATTTTATATTGATTTTTATATTTTTGTACATAAATTTAATATTGTATTTTCTATTACATTTATATTATATTTTAAATTTACATTATATTTTGCATTTTAGCATATTTACGTAAGTAGAATGCTAATAAAAAGTGAGTCTAAATATGTTACATTTATATTTACATTCACATTAAAATTTATCAAAGTTTAACAATCTTTTTTGGGGAGTAACCTTTGTATTTTATTGGTTAAACACTCAGTGCCATTTCTTCTTCTCTATCTCCTTCATTCTCCAAATAAGCATTTTGATACATTCATCTCTGGGGCGGCTCGTAATCTCTGTCTCCTTATCCGTTATCTGTGGATTTAGAGGTAATTTCTCCAAACCATAGCTGTCTCTTTCTGCAGTTTTAATTCAGAATCAGCTGTTTTAAATCAGGAATCAGATTTTTCATTTGAAAGCAACATTCACTAAACTCAGGTTGTTCTGTTTAGATAGATGCAATGTACTCTCCCATCGTGATGACAGTATACATTTTAAAGTGTCGCTTTTCTTTGCTCCCAATCTTTCAAGATACAAATCCATCCCAAAAAAGAAACACTAGCTTTGAGACTTCACAATGATTTCTTTCTTAGGAAGAAATATGTCTTAATGACATATTTAACAGTTTCTCTGTCTGCTCATTCGTACAATGATATCTACATTTGTCCAGTCTAGAAATTTGCACTGAATTTTTCAAAGATCATGCTAAACTCTTTTGGGTCCTGACAAAGGAGGAGAGGAAAATTCGCACTGTCTCAATGTTCTTTTACTTAATTGGGAGTCTAACTGTCGGACAGAGAAATGCAGCTACCAGGAAGTCAGGGCCCCCTGCCCTCCTCAGTGGTGTCTCCACATCTATGTGCGCACCTCCAGGGGCCCCTTCTGGAAGTCACTCACAGTCAGCTGCCCTCACCTGCAGTTCTTCTGTCCAGAATTTAAAGAGTCCTCTTTAAACCTGCAGGTGTTGTACGAGGACTAAGTCATTAAAGGTACATTCTTCCACTCAGGCATCCTCGTCCCACATTCCCTGGGCATCCACGACATGTTAGGTTCTTAGCCGTCCCTGCTCTGCCCCGTGTGTTTCTGTCCTCTTCTCCAGCATCCATGCAGCAACAAGCAAATTTCTGGGGCATGCCACCTCTTCATTACCAAACAGTACTGTCTCTATTGAAAAGCCACAGCCACGAAGCTCCCACTTTGCTAAACGAATCCCATGGGTGAATTTCAATCCTTCCACGTGTGAAGGTCTGGAGAGTTTTCAGAAACCTTCCATGTATTCTCGGCTCCCTGGTATGGGACCCTGAATCTTCTCCGACTTTGGCCGTGAGTTCTTGTATGTGTGTGTTGAAGGAAGGACAAGGCTGTAGTTGTCAGCTGGGAAGCCAGAGGTTGCCAGAACGGCTGAGCATGAAACTAAAACCCTCTGTAGTGGAATCTTCCAGACTTTTCCTTCCATATGAGCCGGCACCCAAAGTTAGCTGGGCTTGTTTCTCTAAACCCTCCACAAGGCCCATTTCATTGCTCTGCCAGCTGGATTTAGCTGTGCTCGGCTGTTGACCGTGAGTGAGGATGAGGTCGGGAGCCAGGCAGCTTGCTCACATCCAGAGCTCTGCATCTCCCATGGCCTCGCTCTTCGTCCCAGCAGCTCTGAGCCTGGGAGATGGAAGGCTCTAGGCTTCCACTTGGAAAATCCGTCTGCCAAATTCCTCCGTGGACCCTTTCACTGGCTTCTCTCACAATCTGATCTCATCTGTCTCATATTCTCCAGACACGTTTAAAGTACCTGGCTTTTTGACAACATCCTTCTCTACTTGCAAGTGATTTTAGACATTTTTCTGTACTTTATATTTTGCAGTCATTTTGTGGGGGTAAAAAAGCAGAAAACTGGGGCTCAAATTGCCATCTTAAAACTTAGACTCTCCGACATTGTTCTCCTCTCTGAGTCCCAGGAAGTTCGAGATTCCCCAAATATCAGACTTCTTGCTGAAGCACAGATGTTAGTTTCACTAAATCGCTCCCAGACACCAGCCTGATATAGAATTGGCTTTGTTTTGACCACACTGAAGAATAACCAAAAAAAGTACCAATGAGTAGCCCACAGGGCTCTCTGTGTTTAGTGAATTTCCTCTTGCTAGTGAATATAGACACAGATCCTGTGAACGGGTTCTCTTTGGTAGTGAAGTCTTACAACTAAATTCCCATCCGTTTCCAACATCTACAAGTGTTTTTTTTTTCTCTTTCTCCCACTTTTTCCTTCTTCTGGCTTCCTGTAGGCCTGGAGAACAGCAGACGCATCTGGTTTTTCAGTGGAAGGGTTAAGTTTCGAGACAGAAGCTGAGGAAATGCTACCTGAAGCACTGAGCAGAACAGGGTAACAGATGAGCAGACCAAGCAGGGTGGGAAATGAACACCCATGAGAAGGAAAGCAGGGAGCACAACGCCCCTGGGCGGTCAGGATGGAGCTTCCAAAACTGGCACATCCAAGGGAGGGATGGAACAGGAGTGATGGGCTGGAAACCAAATCAAAACTGTCAGAACCAGGAGTCTGACAAGGAAGGGGCAGGCTAGCCAGAGACGGGGTCAGAGGTCAAGATGCAAGGTCCTAAGACCACATAAGGGAGACAGCCCCAGACCGTGACCCCTGCTGAAGAGTCTACCTTCCGCCTCTTCTGGAGGCCAGGCCATTGTCCACTGTCTTCTCACATTTCCTGCCTGCTCCCCATTGGCGCCCCTTCGCTACAAAGTCCTTGCACCTCCCACCTTGTCACTTGTCCAGCAGTGGCCCGCATTCCTAGGGCTCGCCCACCGCGGTGCGTGCACGATGGCAGGAAAGCCTTTGTTTGACGCCTCGATTTTTTATATCCCATTAAATTCCCGTTTGCATTTTTTAGCCATCCCTCTCTGTAACTCAACGTATTGATCAAAAAAGCAGTTTCTGTCTGTGGAGAGAAATGGGGCCATGCGTCTGGCTTTTGTTTGTTTCTGCTTCTTAATGTTTCCTCGTCCCGTTGCATTATTCATGCGCCCCAGAGGCTCCACATGACGGCCACATTTTTATAAATCCCCCAAATAAATAAGTAATGGCCTATTTAGAAAAGCTCCTTTGGTTTGCCTAGGACTTTGGCTGCTGGTGTCTGATAAGTCAAATCCAGCAACGCAAGCCAAAGGATGGGTGATGACAGTGTCACCTGGCGTGCTTCAAACATGAAAATAACAACCATAGCCACCCCACTAGCGTGTGAGCTCCGCGTGAGTCCCACAGAGTACTTCTCCATGAAGGCTTCCTGGCTTCCTCACTCAGAAGTGTAGCTCACTCATGAATTCTGGACAACACACAGATAGTCGAAGGACAAACGACCTTAGGAAGGCCTTTTCATTAGGTAGACATTTTTGTTGAAAAGCATTTTTTTTTACAACTGTTTGCCCTACGACCCATCAGGAGTAACTATTACTGCAAGGAGATTAAGCGGAGGGTTGACTCATCTTGGCAAACTGAGGTGGAAGAGGAGGATAACTTTCCTCATCACGCTCGTCTGAGTCTCTGTTACTGCAGAAAGGAAAGGAAGACGGGAATTTTCCATTGATGGAAGCTGCGTTCATCGAATTTTTCAGGAAATTGCTCATGTCTCCACTCGCTGAGACTCCCCCAGGAGTGTCCTGTCCACCTCTACCAAGCCATTGCCACCCGGGGCAGCATCTCCCCGTGAAAGACACTGAGTGGGGATTGGATCCAACTGCATTATGTGACTCGTGATGCTATAAAATACTCAAGATGATTCCCACCACGTTATGATATTTTCCTGGGGGCCGGCGCAGTTAAGTTAAGATATTTTCCTGGGGGCCGGCGCGGTTAAGTTCACACATTCTGCTTCAGTGGCCTGGGGTACGCTGGTTCAGATCCCGGGTGCAGATGTATGCATCACTTGTCAAGCCATGCTGTGGCAGGCGTCCCACATGTAAAGTAGAAGAAGATGGGCACAGATGTTAGCTCAGGGCCAGTCTTCCTCAGCAAAAAGAGGAGGATTGGTAGCAGATGTTAGCTCAAAGCTAATCTTCCTCAAAAAGAAAAATTAAAAAAGGACATTTTCTTTCTTTGTAATCCATCGCGTCCTCTAATTGCAAGGGCAAATCTCCATGACAACTTGCTCGCAGGAGCTTGGCCATGCAGCCAATGCCACGGTTTTTCCTTTACTTGACAATTTCAGGAAGGCCTCTGGATTTTTCTGCTTCTCTCTTTCCGGATGTTTCACTTTATAAAGCACATTTTATGCACACTTCCCTCACTCTCTTCTTTGTGGTGAAATGCATTAAACTTTCCCTTAGTTTCACTTTGGCTTAAGATCAATATTTCGACTAAATTCATATCTTTGATATATAGCATTTCACTAGGAGAGTATAAGAAGCCATATATTATTTTGCTCTTAAGAAAAATGGGAATCTGATCTGGAGATTACCTGCTAAGTGGTTGTGAGGATTTATTTGAATTCCCCTAAGAACCTGTTAGTGTATAATTTGTCGCTCAGGATTTATGACCCTCCCAGGAGATTTCATTCACCGCCTAAGAACATTTCCCTGACATGTCAAAGATGTGCCACTGTGCCCGGGATTTCTGTGTCTCCACGATGGGATTGCCGTGGTGCTTCTCATGAAGATTGGGCTGCTCGGCCCTCAGCTCTCAGGGGTGTTTCAACATGAGAAGAATATGGCACGTGCCTTGCCTTGGAGCCCATTCTCATATTCAAACTCATCATGTTTTAAAATATAGCTCAAGTCGGTCCTGTTATTCTTCGCCCTCTCAAATCTCTAAAATGGGTATTCATTACAACAAAAACCTCTCTGGGTTTGGTTGATATTATAAACCGTATGGATTATAAGACTATACAGATTTGACTGTGGCCAAACACAGCATTTTGGTCCTGCTAAGGGCTCTTCTTAAAACTGAAGATCAACAGGTGCAGGAGTTCAGGCAGAGGTGGGGCAACGAGTTTTTGCTGCTTTTACTCGTTCTCTACTGAATCTTCAGGATTGTACAGTCAACTAAAGGATCAGCTAAATTCTACATGGGCAGCAGAGCTGGGGTGACTGTATAATTTCTCATCCACACTGAGTACCTGTGGAGTAGGAGGGGATGCTTTTAAGAATTACGCTGATGAGAGCAGCTGTCCAGGCCATCGCAAGCAAACTGGGACGTATGGGCACCCCATGAACATCTGACTTAAAATGATCAGGTCCAGGATTACGTAAGCAGGGCTGGATTGGCTGCCCAAATCCCCACTATCTTAAACCACACAGAAGTGCGTTCAGGGCCAAGGAGAGCACTGCAGGACTCAACTCTTGGAATTCTGGAGCTCATGGTAAGCTCTCAAGGCTCCTATCATCACGTGGGCTCCAGTCGGCTCTGCGTTTGTAAATGACACCAACGCTGAGCATGATCTTAGATTTCAGAGACCCCATTGCTGCTTACGTCTCTCTAAAGGGTGGTGGATTTTATTATCCAGCACTTAGAAAATGATGAGTATCTTATCATACTGGGGAAAAGCCATTAACTTCAGGTGAAATAAAGAGAAAGTTTAGTGAAGATATTTACCATGCAAAAGTTAAGAAATCTATCAAACAGGCCTGTGCCCGGAACACCATTTCTAGACTTTATGTTTGCCCAGGACATTAAGAGGCAACTGGGCTGGTTTATAACAACCCTTTGGCCCTGCCATTGGAAGAGGAGTGGGAGGCTGGGACTGCGGAGAGCAGAGGGGCGAGCGGTGCTCAGAGACTCCATGGCTGCAAAAGCCCTTAGTCTATGTCATTCTATGGGGTAAGCCCTACGGAAACAAAAACTAGGATGCCAGAGGGAAGACAGAAAATAAGAAGGTCTTAAGATGCCTGATTGTCAAGGAAGACCAGAGGGCCTCCACACTGAGCCACTGGGCCATGTCTCAAACGCTTTTCTCTGAAAGAAGAGATGAAGAGCATGGTGGCCCTCCACCTCCATTCACGGCAAACGTCCATTTCCTCCCAAATGAATTTAGGTTCATAGAACGCCTTGGGCCACTGGGCTGGAATAAGTAACGTGTTCATGAGACAGAAACTGAGACAGTCTCTCTGACTTCCCTTCCCACCTCGGAGACCACTTGGCCTCTTTGGGAAGACAACATGGGTCTGGATTGTGTTAAATTCTGAGTTCTGGGAACCTAACTCGATAGCTGCTGCAGAGGTGGGGGCGTGAGTTTTTTCCTAAATTAAGTGGATATAGAGTCAGTAGTGTGATGATCCTGTGTTTCCCATTCACTCATTGAACACACAATTAATGGGGTCCTAAAGAAATCGATTCTAGTGGTAGACAACCTGGCTGCATAAAAACTGACTCTACGCAGATTTTGGAAGGAGACCCATCTGGCAGAGTCTAAGAAATAATACGAAGAAAGTCTCCCCTTTGGATATCGACTCACAAGCTTAAGAAAATCTTATTTTCTTTTGACTGTAAGCTAAGAAAATGAACTTGGCCTTTTTTTTTTCTCTCAAAAGATTTCTCACTAAAGAAGTTTCTCTGGTGTACTAGGTTTTTTGCTGCGTGGAACAGAAACACCCCCAGTCAGCCTAAACAAAAAAGAGAATCTGCTCCTTAGAGACTCGTGCATCTCAGTGTCAAGGTGAGGAACGTACATGGGCTTTCCGACAGGGCCACACTGCCTCTGCTTTGCATTTTCTCTCTCATCTCGGGCTGGCTGTGTCTGCTCTAGACCTCGAGATGGAAAACGGCCTCCACCATCCCCAGGGAAACAGCAGCTGACAAGCCTCCATGACATTCTCCATGGGCCCCTTGCTCCTGGGCCCATCCGAATACACCCGACTCTCCTTCTCACTTTGTTGTCTCTCCACACTAAAAGAAGAAAAGATTTTGATGTGCTTTAGGGCAAGTTTTCCAACTTCCCCTTCGCCATTGACATTTGGGGCCTGGCGATTCATTGTGGGGGGCCGTCCTGGGCACTGAGGGGTGTCCAGCAGCGTCCCCAGCCTCCACCCATTAGATGCTAGGAGCTCCCTACCCTTGCTTAGTCACGGCAACCAAAACGTCCTGGGATATTGCCACACATCCCCAAGGGGCACACCCACTCGCATGAACTACTGCTTTAGGGTGAAAGACTCCTGGGTTGGTGCCTAAATCCTAATTTCCATGTGATTTTAGGTAAATTAGCTAATCTCTTTGTGCCTCAGTTTCTTCATAAGTAAATTTAATAATAATAACAATAGGAAAAACATTATAATGTAGGCGAATCATTTAACACAGCAACATATCGTAAACACTCAAAAATTATAATCATTATTTACAAAATAAGGCCAAACAACAAGCTAAAATTCTTTCATTTTAGAAGAAAATTTTATGTTTCATTTTAGTGTCTATGGGTAGTAAATTGTTCTTTAAATAATGAATTCTCTTTAGCTAAAAGCTGAATTAAAGTATATTTGACCTAGACGAGTCTTTTGAATGTCTCAGACTACTATTTACATACTTATTTATTCTCCACTCTCTCAAATTTTCATTTCCAAAGAGGCTTAAAAGCTATGTTAGCATCCTTGAATTTACCCTCCCTCAAATATTGCTATTTTTTAATTTTGAAAATAGAAGAGATGAAAGAAGAAAAAACGAAGGATGCAAGAGAGAGAGAGATAAACAATTTCTATTTGACTTTGAATTAAAACAAAATAATGAAAGTCTGAGATGAAAAAGCTACCAGGAAACCTCTGGAGGTGGAGAGAGATGGTACATAATGATATTTAAAACGCCCCTCCTGTGCTTCAGCAATGAAGAGATGTAAAGATCTCTGAGCCGAGCCCCGGGGCCCCTACGCTGGGATCTCCCATTCTGAAGAGCCTCAGTCTCTTAAAAATAGAAACTAGAAGGGATTTGACTCAGATTTCTAGAAACTCAAGGTTTGGTCTGGGGAGGGAGAGACAAATAGCTAGCACAGAAGATTTTAGGACAGTGAAACTGCTCTGTATGCAACTGCGATGATGGATACCTGTCATTGTACATTTGTCCAAACCCGTAGACTGTGCAACACCACGAGCGAACCTAATGTCAACTGTGGACTCTGGGGCAGAATGATGCATCAGTGTGGGTTCATCAGTTATGACAAACGCACCCTCTGGTGGGGGACGTTGATGGTGGGGGAGGCTGTGCATGTGTGGGGTCAGGAGGTATATGGGAAATCTGTGTATCTTCCCTGTAATTTTGCTGTGAACCTGAAACTGCTCTTACAAAGTAAAGTCTATTTTTTTTTACAAATTTTATTTTATTTTTCTTTCTTTATTTTTGAGGAAGATTAGCCCTGAACTAACATCTGCCTCCAATCCTCCTCTTTCTGCTGAGGAAGACTGGCCCTGAGCTAACATCGTGCCCATCTTCCTCTATTTTATATGTGGGACGCCTACCACAGTATAGCTTGCCAAGCGGTGCCATGTCCGCACCCGGGATCCGAACCAGCGAACCCCGGGCCACCAAAGCGGAACGTGCACACTTAACTGCTGTGCCACTGGGCCAGCCCAAAGTAAAGTCTATTTTTAAAAAATGAAAAAAAAATTGCAATGGTCTTTTTCAAAAAGTCAGATATTACAACAACAGATGACTAAAGAGAAAAAGCGCTCTGTTTTATCTCCTAAATTTACAACATCACTCAATTTGCCACATCACTTTCCATATAGAAAGTAACAATAAACCAACCTAATTTAGCTATTTGCTTTAAAAAAGCTAGTATTTGTAGAGGGCGTACATTCCAAGCTCTTGGCTTAAAAACCCTGCGTGAAGTACTTCCCTTTCCTTCAAAAGAAGTAGTGAGTTAAGCATTATTTTATCCATATTTTCAGAGGAAGAAATTGAGACCCTGAGAGATCTGGGAACACGTCCAGTGTCAGTCAGGGCAGATAAATGGAGAGGTGCAAGACTCACGCAAATGCAGAGATACAGAGATGAGACTGGAGGTTAGTTCAATAATTAAAAGATTTCTAAATATGAGCTTTCTTTGGAGCACAGCTTTTACTGAACAAAGTGTGTTTAAAACGTAACATTACTATACTTAGTTCCTACCTTGTATATTATTGCAATTGCTGTTTTCTCGTGGAATCAAGAGGTGGATTTTTTTTTTTCCAAAATTATCCAAACCAATTCCTTTTTTGTGCTAATTGTTAGTTTTCTTATGGCTAAGAAATGTTTTCTGCATGCAATTCCCACCTTGGGGTATTTATTCATATTTTCTTTGAGTCCAATTTTTGTTTATGTTCCCAAAGCACTTGGAAAGAAAGTGTATTCTCTTTACAGTGTACAAAGTTTTGAATTGAGCCTAATAATTACATTACCTGGACTTCTGCTCTTAATTTACATGTTTTATTTTCTAGATCTGTCAGAAAAAAAGAGCAGCAGGCTGGGTTCAGTAAAGATGTCAGGGTGCCGGCCCCGTTTCTGTGAGCTCACGGTCTTACTCAGGGGCAAGGGGTTGGGGGTGGGGGGGACATGTACTGTACAAAAGAGCAGGTTCAAAATCACACTGTACTATGAATTAAAGATTGAGCCGTAAGACCAAGACACGAAACACTGATGACAGTACAGCTGAATTAAGTATATGGGACAGCAAAGAAGGCAAGATCCGAAGATTACTATTACTCTATGGGAACTGATGAAGGAGTTGCTCCACCATTTCACTATTTGCAAAGCAGCAGTCAATACTTCAGAGGGGTTTGTTCAGAAAAATTGAGTCCGTTCAAGTTACTTTGAGAAATATACACAGATATTCTGGACACATCTAAAAATAGAAACCAGGGGAAACGAGAGAGATCGAACCTGAGATCCCGAGAGAGAAGTAGCCCAGTGTGGTGGGAGTACTGAACACATGCACAGAAAATATCCCAGAACTTGAAGGACAGCTGAGAGCGGAAATGGAGAGAGCTCACCATTTCCTGAATAACATTAACAAGGAGACTCCGACTTTTAAACTTCCTCAGTTAAGTCTTAGATTTCAAAAATTTAAAGAAATAATTTTATAAACATCCAAAGGGAAAATAAAATATATTCCAAGGACCTGAAATAATATTTATCACCAAAGTCACCTTTCTACAGAGGATTTAAAAAGAGAAAGAAAACTTGAATGAAGAAATCTCACTGGAAAAGAAGTAGACCCAAATATCTCTTTTAGAGGTATGTTCATTTGGTTAATAGAGTTCACCAAAAGGGACAGGGCCATGAGCACACACACGTGCTAACACGTGTGCCCACACACGCATGCACAGTGCACTCATATACACACATGAATTTGTGCATGTGAACACATACTCACAGATTTGCATGCATGTGTACGCATGTGCCTACACGCTCATACATGTGTGTGCATGCACTCACACACACGGGACCAGGACGGGAGGAGCAGGGGAAGAACTGGGGGAAATGGAGCCACCGAAGATCTGTGACAATAGGTAGGGAGGAGAAATCTGGGGAGAGTAGCTGGGCCTGGACTGGTGGTCACGTTACGACACTGGCACAACTAGCAACCATTTAAACGTAATTACAAGAACCAGGAAAAACATGAAAAAATGCGTGCCATATAATATTGTGATAAGATCCATGATTTTAATTGTGAATGTATATACAAGATAATTGACAATATTGGAAATTTGTGTCTTATATTCTCTTTTAACAAAAGTTAAATGGTCTTCAATAATCGCAGCACACACAAACGTCTCGGGGAAGATGGCAGGCTCATGCTCTCGATGATGAAAGGACTTTTCCAGAGCTATCTTATTTCCATCCCGTGAGATCTTGGAAACCCTCCACACAGGCCCCCGGAGCACTTTGTCCAGCCTGAGCTTGCTGGTGGCAACCGCTCTCCGTGTGGATCCGATTATTAGGGAAACGCTTTTGTCTAATTTGGGTCAGATTCTATCCCACGGTAACTCCCACCCACTTTCGTCCTGGCCCTACTGATAGAATCCCGTATTTCACAGGAAGGACCCGGATTTCAGATCCGGGGAAAATGGGGCCTGTGCTGGGACCCCACTTCACTCTCCATCTCTGGCATTGTGTTTCCCCGTATTGTGCGTTTTCATCCACGACGGAACCATACATCTGCATGAGTTTGTCAGACACTCAAGACTCGGTTCCTACCCGTCCTTTTCCTGGTGCAGATGGCCAGGCGCCCAGCCTCACGGCTTCCCCAGTGCTCAGCTCAGTAGCCCTGTGGCCCCATGCTCCCAGCCGTGCCACCCACCTGGCCCGCAGCCGGGTCACAGCTGTGGATCCGAGTCCTGGGATGCGACACCTGAATGATGCAGGGATGACCGGAGAGTTGGGAGCGTAGATCCAGCTCTAAGCCAGCCATTGAAGACGTTTCCCTTTGCAGCTCCACTAACACGGAGCAGGTTTCTCCTAGTGGGGCCTGAGGGAGAAACGCAGCCATCCAAGAACCTCTGAGTAGAAACACTGATCTCTTTTGGTTGTGCCGAATGACCCCAAAACCTAGTCTAGTAAATAGATGCCTGTTCCCTGCAAAAGCTCCGAAGAAAACAAACAGTGAGTCCTGTGGTTCAGAGAAGTTCTGAAAGGGACCAGGGCTGCCAGGCGGTGGGTGCCGAGCCAGCAAGGACTTCGGCTGAGCCAGCTGGCCGTCCCCAGGCCTCCATCCAGAGTGGCCAGGCACCTAATTAATGATGGGGTGGAAACCCAAGCCAAAGACCACCTCCAGCAGCCCTCTGGACTGAGCCACTGCCTCCCTGCAGACCGTGTCTGGTCCGTGGGGGCTGCCGTAACCGAACACGGCAGACCGAGGCCTTGAATGAGACTCATTCCCCATGGTCTGCAGGCTGGAGGTCCAAGACCAAGGTGCCAGTGGGGTCCATGTCTGGAGAGAGCCTGCTTCCCGGTTCATAGACAGCTGGTCACAGGATAACGCTGCCCTTTTCTGCTCTCAGGTGCCCAGTCCCCCCACTGGTCTCCCCTCGGAGGCTGTTCAGCGTGCACCCCCTCTGCTCCCTTAGGGTGACGGTGCCCTCACAGCCAGCCCTTCTCCCCTGACCCACCTTTAAAACACACGGACATGTTTTAGAACATTTCCAGGTGAAAATCTGTGTTGGCTTGGGGTCCCCCGAGGCCACCACTCTCTCTGCTCCTTCCCAGCCTCGCTTCTTGGAAGAGCAGCTGCCTTTCCACTCCTCCATCCTCCAGCCCTCCAGAGTCAGGCCTCCGCTCAGACCTTCTGCAGAAGGCAAAGGGAGAGGAGGCAGGCCCATGTCTGGACCAGCACAAACATTTCTGCTGCGTCTACAAGCCAGGCGGACAGCCACCTGAAACTCCGGAGCGCCCACAGCCGTGTCAGTTGGGTGTTGTTCGACCCCCACCCGAAACTCACGCTTACACCCTATACATTCATTTGGGGTGGCGGTGTGTGCTCAGCCCTAGGTGATGCGTGCTGTAGGCTCTAAGCCAGTCGAGACAACCCCAGGCCCCATGCCAGATACTAACCTGCCATGTCTGAGGAAGGGGCCACCTGTGGCCCAGTTCTGGCCAATCTCACAGAAGGCAGAGCCTGCTGAGCTCTTCTTAGGAAGATTCTGCTTCCATGATAACAGGGAAGATGCAAGGGGAGAGCTTGCTTGTGGCATCCTTTCCCCATCGCCCTGCCCTGACATGGATGTGATGGCTGGAGTTGCAATGGCCAACTTATAACCATGAGGTAGAAACATGAAGACAAAAGGATGGCATGGGGGTGGAGGAGCAGGTGGCCTAGGTACGTTGTCAGCCCATTCTCGGACCATGCCACAGGACTATTTATATAGATGAACAAGAAATGTCCTCTATGTCCCACAGTCAAAGGCATTTAGTAACTAACACGGCCCTGCCCCAAATCCAGACTTCCTTCTAGAGTCCCTAACTGGCTTGATGACCCAAGCCAAAAGTCTGGGCCTCTTCCTTAGACTAACCTCATTTCTCCTTCCTCTATCTGATTGTTGACTGGATTTCTTGGGGTCGTTCCCTCTCTTCCTTCTTACTAGTGCTTCCTTTCTCCAACCGCCGTCATCTCTCAGTTCGATTACTCCGCAGCTCCCAGTTGAACGTGCATTTGAATCACATCGTTTCAACCCACCTGCCACACTGCCCCCGCCTTTGTAAACTGGACATCCGCTTACTGCCCTGTTTGAAAAGCCAGCAATGCCTCCTCACCCAAAGCACATAGCATCCCATCACACCCAAGCAGCCCACTCAATAATCAACGACCGAAGGAATGCTGCATGAATGAATGGATGAGTGTAAACTTACTGTGTGGATGGTGTAGTATTTTGCTTTCGTGTTTACATATCATCTGTTTTACCCAAGTGTGAGCTCCTTGAAGCCAAGATTTCATGTTGCTCATCCCTGAATCGCTGACACGTCGCACACTGCTCAGTAAACAGCAAATATTCAATAAATGTTGCATCGAACGAAACAGGACAGAGGTCCTCCTGCATCGTGGGGACAAGCAAGCTCATGTTTTCTCATGTCATGTGACCCACAGCGGCTCAGACACAGCTTTGTACCGAAAGCACAGAAGACGTGCTGAATTCAGATGACCTGTTTTCCCATTCTCTTCTGTCAAATACTTTCTGTGTGACCTTGGGCAGGGTAATTAGCTCTCTAAACTCAGCTTCCTCTTACAAGAGCCAGGTGTGGTCATGCTTCTGTCATGGAGGGAGGGCGAGGATTACATGGGGCAGCATGTGTAAACTACTGCTCTCGGCCCGGACGTTCCTGTGCTCGGGCCACCATAACAAAGACAGAGACTCGGGGCTTAAACAACAGGAATTTATTTTCTCCCAGTCCTGGAGGCTGAAAGTCTGAGATCAAGGTGTCAGCAGGGCTGGTTCCTCCTGAGTCCCCTTTCTTTGGCGTGTAGATGGCCGTCTCCTCCCTGCGTCCTCACGTGGTCGTCCCTCTGTGTGTCTGTGTCCTGATCTCCTCTTCTTATAAGGACCCCAGTCATGTGTAACTAGGGCTCACCCCAAGGACCTCATTTTACCCTAACCACCTCTCTAAAGGCCCCCGTCTCCAAATACGGTCACATTCTGAGGTCTCGGGGGGTGGGGCTTCAACATAGGAATTGTGTGGGGCGCAATTCAGCTCCTAACATGCTGGCGTATAGAGTGCCATTGACACGTAACAATATTACTAGTAAATACAATTTTTGATTGAATGATCATTTATTCCCATATTTATCATTTATTCACTTATGCACTAAGAATACACGAGTCAAGTGCCCTCCGTGCGCTAGATGAGATGAGCTCTTTGCCCAGGAGCTCCCTCTCCAGCTGGGAGACAAAGCGATGGTCACAGCATGCCTGGAGGACACGTCTTCACCTTCTCAGCTGTGACCCAGGGGGTTAAACAGTGAAATCCCAGGCCGCCGCAGCCGGGGGACAGTTGCTAACATCACACGAGAAATACAAAACTATGTTCCTGAGCAAAAGGGGGAATCGTTTGTCTCCACTACCCGTTGGCAAGTTGCCCACCGTCAAGAGCTTTAAAATCGGAGACACAGAGGGACGCAGAGCGCTTCGGGCTGTGTGACTGGACAGAACTGAGAACCGAGGGACGGTGTCAGGTGCTTAGTGGACTGGACGGGAAGAAAGGATCCTCCTTGGAATCAGAGCTGATGAGCTTCCTGCGTAAAACTCGACCTGCGAACATAAAAGACCAAGACTCAAACCACGATTAGCACTAAAATGGTGATTAAAAAAGGGTGGATTGTCAGTGAAACACTTGAGATAAAGGGAACGAAACAGGCATACACGCACACCTGCACACCATGTGCATGCACACACACACACAAGCACACATGCATGCTCTGCAGACCCTGGGCCACAACCAGAGGTCAGCCCAGGGTAGTGAGAAAACAGAGAGTTGTCTGGGCCACACAGTGGGATGGAAAAGACGCTTGAATTACGTGCTACAGACTGATTATTCATCACACAGTTTATCACATGTAATCGTGCTTGAATTAACTGTGGGCTAACACGGGCTTAGTGTGTACACGGGTTATAATGCTCTCACCTGATTTTTTCATTGTCTTTTTTAGTGACATTTTCAAGAATTCTTCTAGGCCTTATGACAGCTGTCTGGACCGGGTAGACCAGTAGACCAGTATAGGACTCACTATACTGAAGGAAACCAGAATGCATCACCCCAAAATATGCTTCTTTCACATAAAAACTGTTTGGAGCTAAAGCCACTTAAGAAAACAGCAGGAGCTGGGGCTGGCCTGATGGTGTAGTGGTTAAGTCTGGCCCAGTTGATTTGGCAGCCTAGGTTCAAAGGTTCGTATCTTGGGCATGGACGTACACCACTCATCAGCCATGTTGTGGTGGCATCCCCCACACAAAATAGAGGAAGATTGGCATAGATGTTAGCTCAGGGCCAATCTTCCTCAGCAAAAAAAAAAAAAAAAAATACCAGCAGGAGCAAGAAGGATGCTCTGACCTCCCCTTCTTCCTGGAAGAGGAGGACAAGATCCCACATGGGAAATGATCTCCCTGTGTCCAAAGGAAAGTAACCTTCTTGTCATCAAAGATGGGAAGTTGAAGTGGAGAGAATTCTGCACAACAGAGCTGTTAAAATAATCCCCATCTTCCTTCAGCCTCCTCATAGATTTTAGTTACTTCACAACTGCCTCTCTTTGTTCCACCCGGAGTAAAAGCATTTAGGTTTTGTGGCTTCTTTGGGTCTTCATTCCTTAGGGGAGCTCCCGTGTCAGGAAAGCTTACATTGAACAAATCTGTGTGTTTTTCTCCTGTTGATCTGTCTTATGTGAGTGTCATTCTCAAGCCCAGCTGGAGATCCCAAGAGTACAGAGGTCAACCTTTCCCCCTGCAATACCTCTGCTGTCCCCAGGTCAACAGCTATCAGGGTCCTGTGCTCTCACAGAACTGAACATGCTCCGTAGACGCTGCAGATGAGATTTCCAGAAAGAGCCGACAGGTGAGGAAGGGCTATAGACCCGGCCTTCCAGGCTGTCGGAGGAGCCTCAGCTGCCCCAGAACCGGTAAGCACTGTCCCTGAGCACAGGGTGACAGCAGCAGCATCGCGGGCTCCTGCAGCTGGATTTCAGCCAACCAGGAGAGTCGTGCGCATTCGAATGGCATTCAGCGTCTTAATCAGATAAAGTGAGGAACACATTTTCCCTTACAGGTGTTTAACGATACACATGACTGTCACCATGCTCATGCTGATTGCGCATAAATGCTAAGTAGTTCATCCAAACGCCTACGTTGGGAGGACATGTCCTCAGCCAACACCAGCCACACCTGGGGGGCGAGAGCCTGCAGAAGGGAGGAGTCCGCAGGTCCCCGAAGAGCTGGCGCCTGGACCGCAAGAGGCGGGCTGGCCCCAGTGTCTCCTCTGGTGAGTGCTCGTAGCATCCCAGGTTCACAGCCCCAAGAGATGATGTCCTCAGGCGTCCTCGCCAACCGCCAGGCTCTCCGCGGAAACTGATGCTCCTCAGCTCTGTGACCCCACTGTCACTGCTAACGTGGGGGGAACCCAGGCTTCCTTCACAGCTGAGTGGCAGGGATGGTCTGTGATCACACGGGAGGGGGCCAGACTCCAGCATGCTGCAGCGTGGGAGTCTCAGGCTCAGTCCACCAAGAGCCAGGCCCTCATGGTCCTCAGACTCAGGAAAGACCCACGGTGAGAGTTCTCCTGACATGGGATCCACAAAGATTCCACAAGGTGCGGAGATGTCTCTTACCCAGCCTAGCGAAGGTTTCTCCTTCCAAGCGGATTGCAGACAGGGATCTACAGCCTCAGGGGCCTCAGCAGGACCAGCCCCCGAAAGGAAGGGAAGAGTCCGCACCCCCCTGCCTGGTTCACAGGAATCGTCACATTTACCCAACTGTTTTTCAGACTCCGAGCTGAGCAAACACCGGGTTTCATTTGCTCCTCGTGACGAAGGAAGACACTAGGGCTTAAAGAAGTTCCTGCACCTAGAAACCGGAGAACAGGCGCCCGAGGCCAGAGCCAGTCACTCTGCCAGCAGAGAAATAGGTTGTGAAACTGCAATTTAAGGCAAACACGATTAGTTTTTTTAAAAAAAAAAAAAAGATGTGGTTTATAACTAGAGTAAAGCAGTTTGTTTTCTGGACTGCACTGGGCAGAAACCAGGAGACCAGCTGCTCTCGCTGCTGCCAGGTGAGGTGTGCCCATGGGCACCCCCGGCCAAGGGCTGGACGCCAGACCCAAGACCACAGGGTCTAACTTTTCGTGGTACAGTTTGGTTATCATGTCAGATAAAACCAGGCTTTCCAAGGAGAGCTGAGCCCAGAGAGGCGAAATCCTAGCTGTTGTCCACCCCAGTGTGAGGAAAGCGTGAGGAGGAGAAATCAGGTAGACTCCATGTGCCTGTGTGTGTGCTGAGTGCACGCGTTTGTGTCTGTACCTACGTGCATGTGCACACGTGTGATTTCTCTGTGTGCTTTTGTGTGTGCACATGTGTGTGCTAAGTGCATGTGTTTTACCTGTGTGCATGTGCACATGTGATTTCTCTGTGTGCTTTTGTGTGTGCGCGTGTGTGCTGTGTACATGTGTTCGTGTCCGTACCTGCATGCATGTGCACATGTGTGATTTCTCTGTGTGCCTTTGTGTGTGCGCACATGTGGGTGCGTGTTTGTGTGTGTTTGTGTATGCCCACGTTTTTGTGTTTAAGTGTGTGTTTCCACATTGTTCTTTCATAGGAAATAAACGATGTCCCGGAGGAGAGTAATCTTGACTACCTTTCCGAGGTGGGTAGCAATTATATTTCTGAAGCCACACATTACTACTTAAATTTTAATTTCACCTCGTGACTCCTCCTTTCCAGAATGCCTTCTCTCAGAGTAGTATATAGAACTACTTTTAGAAGTATTATAATAAAGACAGCAGCACCTCCTTTGAGTAATATTGTCTTCAACATTATCTATTAGACCATTATTTTCAAAGTTAATGCTCATCATTTTATCAACATCAAAAACATTAATAATAATCCTTCAAATAATTCCTACCATATCCTCACTTTTAAACAAATTTATCGATTGATAAGCTGGCAGCAAATACTAGTTAGGGTTACCAGGTCTCCTTAGTCACAATATTTAATACCTCACACATAACTTTTCTGCTAGAATGAAGAAAACCACTTATTTTCTTTGGAGCATTGACTCTTGCAAATATATTTCTCTCAAGCAACCTTGTTTAGGACTTTCAACAAAGAATGTTGGTCAGCACAGTGACCTCTTAAAGAAACAAATACATAGACAGCCCCTCCGCAGACACACACAAAGTGGAGACAGAGTGATGAAGATGTCTGTTCTATATTAAATTCAACATGTTTGACCAAAAGAAGCAGATTACCAGGAGGCAATGAGGAACGCTTTGAACTCTCAAGTCTGTGTCTCCTGGCAGAGACTGTAATGGAACGTGTCAGAACTGGAGCGAAATCACAGGAATGACAGAATGAGGTGACGCTCTGGGACTGAGGAATGAAGAGAAGCACAAGTCTGAGATGGATTTAACATCTTGAACTGGGAAGATGGTGGTGCCAGTGGCAGAGACAGAGGCCACCCCATGAGTCTCTGGGGAAACAGTAACAAATCGAGGCAAAGTCATGGGACAAGATGTTCTGTCCAGTGCTGAAGATTCAGAAATAAAAATCAGCAGAAGTCAGAGCTGGATACCGATTTTAAAACCGTGCACTTGGAGGTGCTGGTGGGTTCCCTTGAAATATGTTTAGTTCTCAGACAGTCTGGAGATGATTTTGAGAGGCCCAGGGTTTGCACGTTCAGGACCACTCTCAGGTGTGGGTTGAAGAAAGAAGGAGAAATCAGCAAAGGAGAAAGAGGGAATGATGGTGAGAGGGAAATGGGACATAGAGAAAGTGTAAAACCACCAGAGCTGAGCAAGGACAATGTGTGGCGTGTGTCGGGACAGACGCGTGGGCGGGTCAGGAACAAGAACAAGAGCTGTGTGAACTGCTCACCTCTAGACAAAGACCATTGCCTGGAGGGTCTCTGTGCGGCTGAAAGGGGCTAAGACATGGAGCTCTTGGCATGGCGTCCCCCCATGGCACGGCCACTGCATGTCTTTATCAGCAATATCATGTCGTCCTGGAAGGCGCACATCCCGACAGCCACGGTCCTCATCATCCGGTTCCTCCTGACTTCTCCAGCCGTGTTCTCACTGCATAACTTTTCCCACACATTTGGTTACTTTCTTAGACTCCTTCTTCCAGAATTTTCTCATCCTATTCATTATACCGTAACTATCCTGACCCATAATCGGTAGTCGCTACTCCACTCTTTTTTCATCATAGTTGTACATACAGAATTATCAAAATAAATGCAGGATGTTTTTTATTTGATTCAATTTATTCTTCAAGCATATAAACTTGTGAGGCATGTGTTGGAGAAGAGAGAAGGAGGGCCGGCCCAGTGGCACAACGGTTAAGTGTGCACGTTCCACTTCGGCGGCCTGGGGTTCTCTGGTTCAGATCCCAGGTGTGGACTTGGCACCACTTGGCACTCCATGCTGTGGTAGGCGTCCCACATATAAAGTAGAGGAAGATGGGCACGGATGTGAGCTCAGGGCCAGTCTTCCTCAGCAAAAAGAGGAGGATTGGCAGCAGTTAGCTCAGGGCTAATCTTCCTCAAAAAGAAAAAACAAAGTATAGAGAAGAGAGAAGGAGACAGCGGTAATGGATGTCTGCTGGCAGCTCGTGTTTTGGAACAAGGACATCACTAACAGAACCGGATTTTAGGCCTGACTCCCACTGATTGGAGAGCAGAATTTGACTGCTCACTAGATCTGTCCAGCCTCACCAGTCCCAGCTACAAAGAGGGAACACTAACAACTATCTTCGTGACATTATTGCAAAGAGTGTGGACTATAAGCCATGAGCACATAGTGAATATTCAATAGTAATTAACCATTGATGATACTATTAGTCTGCTAGAGCTGATGTAACAAATATCACAGACGGGGCAGCTTAAACAACTAACATTGTTTCTCAGTTCTGGAGGACAGAGCTCCCAGATCAGGGTGTGGGCAGGGCTGGTTCCTCCTGAGGCCTCTCTCCTCAGCATGTGGGTGGCCATCATCTCCCGTGTCCTCACATGGTCTTCCGTCTGTGTGGGTCTGTGTCCCCATCTCCCTTTCTCATAAGGACACCAGTCACCTAGGATTAGGCCCAACTCGGATTAGACCCTAATGACCTCACTTCACCTTAATCACCTCTTTAAAGGCCCTGTCTCCAAATACAGTCACTTTCTGAGATTCTGGGGTTTGGGGTCTCAACACATGATCTTTTGTGGGACACAACTGAGCCCATCACACTAATTCAAACAATAGTACTCACAAACACTCAATGTGCAGTGCCCAACAGGTCATTGAATGTATTCTTTGAGAGAAGGGTTAGGTTTTTAGTAGAAATAAAAATGGATAAGTTAATGCTTCTTCTTGAACAGTTGCTTAAAGCCAGGAAAGAAGCTTCTGGAAAGATAACATGTTTTCTCCTCCTTCAACTTCCAGGGTGGGAAGCTTAACATGGAATTTGTAAAACGGAGCAGTGGATGCAACTGCGGCTGAGATGCACAAGTGCTGGGCCACCCGAGGGAGGGTTGTGGAGAAGAGGCTGAAGGACCACAGGAAGAACCCAAGAGGAGAGCCTGCTGTGAGGCTTAATGGGAAGAGATGACACTGCCTGCTCAACAGCTCCGGCATGCCTCAGTTTCCCTCCCAGAGTGGAGACAACCCATGCCCGCAAAGCGAGGATCTCATACCTGTAGCACCTCAGCCAAAAGCTGAGGGTCTTCTCCCCATGGCTGGGCTGGGAACGGGAGGAATGACAGCTCCCTTCGATGTGTTTCCAGACCTCTTACCATCAACAGAGCAGCGGAGGCCACAGGAGAGGAACATAGGATAGAAAGGAGAGTTATCCTGACAATCCCGACAAAGCAGCCACATTCCAACAACCAGCTTCTCATCTAAAATGACACGCTCCCTTCCTGAAGCTTCTGCAACCTGACGGCCCAGTCAATGGACACAAGGAAAGGAGGCAACAAAATATTAAGTTAAAGGATGCTCTGTTCCCTGGGATTTCCATTGCATTCCCAGCCCTAAACACTAGGAGTGCCCCAAAAAAGTGGATTTGATAAAGGACATTAAATCATTTCTGGACTATTGATTTCCAAACCAATTTCAAAGTCTATAATGGCAATAATGCTCTTTTGCCAGGCATGGGAAAGAGCCAGTCTCGGCCAAACACTTACCATCAAAGTAAATATTGAATATTGGCAGATGTTTTTAAATTTTTGCCTACTTTCAAAATTTATTTCCAATATCTTGTTCCTTCCAATGTTTTCCAACGATAATATAGTATCAATTTCTCAGAGAATCTAGACTGAGGGAGTTAATCCCAACATAACAATGCTTAATATCCTGACGTACACTCTTATTAAGGATTTTTTTTCCTCTAACCACTTTAATTAATGGTGGCCTACAGGATAAGATTGGTCCTCTAGACCAATTGACATGGTGTTGATTCTGTGGTTTACTTAGAAGAAAATACACTATGAAAGAAAAGTAGAAAGAAAGAGGGAAGGAAGGAAGGAGAGAAGGAAGAGCTTTTACAGCAGGGAGGAATATTTTTTACTCTTATCATAATTAAATGTGAGAAATCATGTGTGTTGGGCTCAACTTACACAAATAATTGTCTTCCTTCAATTCTTCATTTCCAAGATATTTCTGGCCTAAATATATACCCTTCAAACTGGTGTGTAAGTCACTAATTTGCTGCCTTTTCTTGCCTCCAGATCGGATGCCTCTGGAGAGCTACCATCTGTCATTAGATTTCCATCACAGGACAGCTCTGGGAAGTCACTCAAGGCCTCCAATGTGGTAAGGAGAGAAAGAATCCCCTGGAAAGATAAGTTCAAATACTGTAACTAAATGGCATTAACTGGCCAAGCTCAGTCTACAGGTCTATAAACAAGGTGGGGCCTCCAACATCCTTCACATGTAGAAGAAGCAAGAAGCTGTGTTCACCTCTATGAGGCTCCTTGGGGGGAAATGGTACAAAACATAAAAATTCAGTGTCTCTTCCTTGGAAGTGGTGTTACAAGAACTCTTATCTTCCGGTATCTCTTCTTTCTCATCCCCATGAGATGCATGGCTCACTTGAAATGACCCCTCATATGCACACCGGAAGAATACTAAGCCGCGAGTGCATGGTAGGGGAGCATGGGATCCTTGATTAGAGCGACTTATAATATTTCAGAACATCCTCTGTCCGTGTTGTGAAAATGCCCTTAACTCTGAGAAAACCTCAACTTGACTGTTCTTATATTATTTTCCCCTGAATGGTCCCCTGATTGGTACCATCAAGACGTCTTTATCAGATTTCGCTCTCAGCTAAGCCAGCAAGAGGGAGCCGCAGGGCCAGAGAAGAACATTTAGCGTTCAGAGCATTGACTAATAGGAAAGACGGTGAAAGGAGGACCAGTGGAGGCAGCAAAAACATCCATAACCCATGTGGGTGTCACTGGGTTACGTGCCGGGGCCACCATTAGGTGGCATGATTCTGGCTCTTAGCCCATAGCCAACTTTTAGAGCCATTCCTCCTACATGCTCCCCCTACATGATGCCAGTAGCCAGACAGAGATTCTGGAGAAATCCAGGGGCTTCCTCATGAGAAACGGTCGAGGGTCCCTCCTCCGGGTCGCTGTGGACCCGTCAGCCAGCCTCGCCAAGTCCACGTTCCGGCTGTCTGTCAGGGTGACTGATCACAGCTCCACTCTGGGCTCCACCTCATTTTCAAGTGACTTCTTTTTTTCTGTGGTTCATAAATCCTCCTTTTCATGTGAAGCTTCTATATGATACTCTATCAAATGCCTTTTGAAAGCCTCCGCGGAAAATATAACGTGCGTCCCGGACCTCCTTCTCTCAGCTATTTCTTCAGTAATGGAATCAATTTTTTAAAAAGGGAGACACGGCAGGACAGCGACGGTTCCTGGATATGCGGCGCCTCCCCCTCGAGGCTCCCGGAGCACCTCCTGCAGACTCTAATTTACCCTCATCATGCGCCTTCGGGGACAGGAAAAGATAAATTCTAGATTCTTCCTGTGTGAAAATCTCTACTTCCTCAACATCCTTTAATAGGCGCTCTCAAAAATAATCCTCTTTCCAAATGGAGGGGAGCACATACTGTCTTCACATAACGGCAAATAGTGCGGCATCTGGACGGGCCCAGGGGCCAAAGCCTGTTCCCTGTGTCATCTGGCCCCCACCCTGGGAGGAGGGGCTTTCTCTCTCTCTCTTTTATTTTTAATTAATTTTTCCAATTTTTTTTTGAGCAGTTTTAGATTCACAGCAAAATTGAAAAGACAGTACAGAGATTTCCCCTACACCCCCTGTACCCCCACATGCACAGCCTCCCCAACTATGAACATCCCCCACCAGACGGAACGTTTGTGACAGCTGATGAACCCACATTGACACGTCATCACCACCCAGAGTCCACAGTTTCCATCAGGGCTCACTCTTGGTGTTGCACATCCTATGGGTTTGGACAAGGGTCTAATGACATGGATCCACCATTAAAGTATCGTAGAGAGTGGCTTCACTGCCCTGAAAATCCCCTGTGCTCCACCTGTTCGTCCCTCCTGCAAGCTAAGCCCGGGCGTGGAAGAGCACAGCCCTGGAAGACGGAGTCTGCTCCCAGCCAAGGATTCTAATCAGCAGCAGAGACACTGTGCAGCTTCAGGTGCTCCCTGTGGTCTCATTGTTTCGCTTTCCCCGCCCTTTCAAAGCTGAGTCCAGGACTCCCTGACTGTCCGTTTACACACAAGGTGACATACACGCCAGACCCTCCACCATATCTCTTTCCTCAACTGTTCACACGTTGGGGTCTGTCTGTTAGATTCAAGAACTCTGCCTCCACGTCCCAAAAAAGAAAAGCCAAGTTCCAATGGAATTCATTTAAGTTATCTCATAGTGGAAAAAAAAAAACCCAAATAGCTAAATTCACCTCCTGATAAAGAAACCTGAGAGGATTTTTTTTATAACATTCCTTAAAAATAGCTTCTACGTTAGCCTCTCTGTGTTAAGAACTTAAGACGATAATAGCCCAGTGATTTGGGGCCCATTTCCCTTAAAGACCTTTTGATATTTGGAAGTTTCTTCGGGGCTCTGTCCTCTGAAAGAGCTGAATAAATGGAGGAACTCTGACAATGAGGTTTGGTCTAATAGCTCCCTGATCATGGCTGCTCAATGGCTCGAGGTTCTGACTGATTGCACCTGCTCAGCGAGGTCCCTGTCACAATGGTGACCGTTCCACACGGGGCTGCCTGCATTTCCTAATTAAACCCCTTTGTCGGAGCTTTATGTTCTAGCTGTAAAAATCAGTGTCTTCTAAAGCCCAAGATACCAGCTGAAGAGACTTTAAAAAGAAGTCACTTAAACCCCGCGTTCAGGGGCTGGGAGATTTAGAAGGTGGGGAGCTGGCAACGAGAGAAAATAATATTTCATCCCTTGTCTCAATTTTCTGCTTAATCCTAGTGTTCCAGAGGAAATGTTTTTCCAAAGTATTTTCACTCCACGAAAAATATTGTCCTTCTAAAACATCGACCATGTCTTTAGATGAAAACTCGTCACTTAGAACATTCAATATACGTATCTGGAAATTAGCTGACTCACCCAGCACGTTGGCCCTGTGTTAGCTTCGAGAAGTAGATGTGAGCCAGCGCACAGAACTCTAAATCAGCGTCCCCAAGGGCGTCCCATGGATCATCTCCATCAAGTCACCTAGACTCCCCAAGCTCCATCCTGACTTTCAGAATGACCGTCTCTGGAGTGGAATCAGACCTTTAACAACTGCCCAGAAGATTCGCAAGCTCACTGACCTTTCAGCCAGCCCGAGGGTGGGCTCCGGTGACACAGAGACTGGTGGTCAAACTGAGCACTTCCACTGCATGGTCCCTAAGGCCAAAGAAAACTTGTGATTTGAGTAAATGCTCTGGGACTGAGTCCAGGACACAGAATCTGGAAATGTCATCAGGACAAATGGTAGCTGTCTGGTAACTCCTTGTGCCTGCTTGACTCCTGCAGGAAATAGACTCCTTGGCAGTAGCGACTAACGTGTTTACCGTAATTAGACCCCATTTTAGCTAGCAAGAGGAAAATAATCTAAAGCATGTTGAGCTGATATGTAAATGTTTGTTTTTCGGATGCAAAAATTTAAGGAGAATTGATTGACAAGTAACTAAATACAGCACACAGGATGAGGGAAGAAAAAAGGAAAATGGAGGGGTGAAGAGTCTGTGAGTGTGGTGCGGTCCATCACCCTCTGAGGGGCCAGAGGGCGGGCAGGGCTGGGTAGAGGCCCTAGAGGAGGACCAGCGTGGTGGCATCAGCGGAAATGCAAGGAATGGCTGGAGGTGGGCCAGTTCCTCGTCAGCTTGACCAGAGAAAGAAGCGCTGGCTGACCGGGTATCAGACGGCTCCAAGGAGAGTGTGTTTCAGTGAAGAACAGGAAATGTTTTCCAAGCAACCGGATGCCAGGAAATAAACTGTACCCTATTAAGAACCCAATTTATGTGCTAAAATGGATTCTGGGGCAACCCCTATGCCAGTGACAGCAGAGGCTGATGTGTGAGCCATGCAGGAACTCTTAAAAAGTAAACAGTCCAGCAAATAAGGGAACGAGATTGCAGTCAAGGGTAGGGAGCCTCTGGCGGTGCGTAAACCCAAGTCCCTATTTTATTTTTCCTACATTTTTATCTAGATAGATAAAAATCAGCATCTCAGATCCTACTCCTTTAAAATCTGAAGTCATAATTTACAGCCCCCAAGCTGTAGAACCTCTGTTGACACACCTGTAAGGTACCCCCACTTTTCCGATGACTCAGCTGTGAAACCTAGCGCTTGCCTTGACCTCTCTCACACACGTCTCTCTGCTGTCTCACCGTCAAACCTGCCACCCATTACCAAAGATGTCTACATTAGCAATACGCCTTGGCTTACCTTTCTCCCTCCCATCTGGAGGGGAGCCACTGCCACCAGCCTCGTTCATTTCATGTCCCACATGGGCATTCAAATCACACCAGTCCATTCGGGAACCTATTTAGGTTAACAAACACAGGGTGAGGAAAAATTGAATAATCGTCTACAGTCCCCTTCCTGTTCAGCCTCCTAACCCTCACCTTACAACACACACAGAGATTATCGGAGGCAAAAAGGAAGTTGGGGGCGTTACTCATCATCCCAGTTTCACCTGGGAGATCTCAACTTGTAGGATAACTCTGCTCTTTTCATCTGAACAGCAAGATTCCAAGACAAGGACGTCTTTATACAAATGAGACAAAAGTCACAACCACCTAAGATCTTAACACCACCAACAGCATCGGGATGGAATTCCCCCAGAGACAAGCCTCTCTACTGTTGGAAAACAGGTACATTCACCACAAAGACACTGGGTTAACAGGCCCTGGTTGATGAACTGAAAGGTCAGAGAAGGCCCCCGGTTAAGAAGAGATTGAAATGGGAAGTCGGGACAAAGGCCCCGCCCCTTTCCTGGGGGATCAATGCGGCTTATCTTGACTCCAAGCCCTCTGCAGATACCAGGATGGGGCTGGTGTGATGTGGACCGTTCAGTCTCTCCCCGTGATGCCACCATCGCAGACTGAGGATGCAGACATGCACGGGGTGTCTTTGCCATCAGAAGCCCCCCACCTGCTCTGCATCTCTCCAGTGTGTCCCTGGTCCCAGCCCCCAGCTGCTGCCCCTGCTCAGCCCCCTGTGCCTACCCGGCTGCATGGTCTACTAGCTCCCGACTTGTTTATTGGATAAACCACCCCAATAGAAACGGGGCGCCAGGGACCTGACACCCTCTCCACATTTTTAGAAATGTGCCGTCCTTGCTTTTCTGTTTCGGTTCCTATTCTCAGTTTTATTATCCTTTTTAGAGTTGGAAGGGACCCCAGAGGACACCTTGGTTTTACTAAAATTCACTCTCTACTCCGAATAACACACTGGGGTTGAACAGAGACAATATTACTGACATCCACTGCGTCTACTCCCCGGGCTATCAGACAAAGCTCCACGTGCTCGTTTCAGGGATGCAAATATCTCTGCAATAATTGGCCATGGTAACCCCACCCTTGGCGACCTCTCCTGGGTCAGGCGTTCTGTGGTGAGGGCACTTCCTGTCTTCGTCCCAGTGAAGTAAGAAAACAGAGTCGGACTCTGCTGTCCTGGGGCCCAGGACATACGGAGTAAGGACAGACTTAATGACCTGAGGAGTGGACGGTGACTCAGAATATCCCATGAGGCAGAATTTCCTAGCTGTGGACTCCATAAACATGACTTTTAGGAGGGCGATTCCTTAAGAGTTACCCCCTCCCTCTCCTCGTTCACGCCCACCAGCGCTTTCTGTCTTCTGCCAGTTCCTGGCGGTAAAGAGATACCCTTCTGAGTTTAATCTCGGTAGTCTGCATTATGAAAACAATTGTAGATGTGCTTTTTCCCAACTAAACAGCTTCCCGGAGACAAGTCACGCACCCCTCCTCTCTCCCCAGTCGAGAACGACTCATTAAATCCCAGGTCCTGCTCTGGACACCTCCCATTACTCTGAGAGCTCCCCACTGATGCATGCCGAGTCCTGGGGACACTCCAGCCTTGGGAACCACCAGTAACCATTAGTCGTGATAATTTATTGACCCTGTGTGTAAATTACTCCACAGGACAGCATGTGAGGGCGACAGGAAAGTGAAGACACACCCCAAGCTCTGAGGAAATAACAGTCTGGGAGACCGAACACACACAGCTGAGGGAACATCTTAGAAAGTTCAACCTGTTCCAGAGACCCAGAGTGACCAGCAAGAATATATGCTGTGCAAATTTAGAGCACAGCACATCCTCAACAGGTGACGTGACGTGATAAGTCATAGCTGCTTGACACTGCCTCCTCCCATCCACTAAACTTAGACCTCCTGGATATTGAATAGATGTCCTAACCATCTTCCTGTCTCCATTCACCGTTCCCTACATCCCTTCCAATGTTGCTTCCTGCATGACGTTTGTAAGATTTAAGGCTGACACTCTACTCCATGGCTCAAACCCCTTCCTTTTCTCCTCATCGCTGCCACAGGAGATGCAAAGCCAAACGCCACACAGGCCGGGCAGATCTGACATCAGCGGGTTTCACAGAAGCTCAGTTACAACTAAGGGCCGCCACATGGCCTCACCACAGGGTGTGGAGGGGTAAAGCCTTAGTTGAACTAGAGAGCATTTGTCAGTCCCAAAGTGGGAGCAGCCAGTCAACTCCTATTGAACGTGGTCCGGGAGGCGCCTGGACCCAGGATCACCACATCTTTTGGTTTCTCGAAAAAGGCTAGAACTCTGAATTTTTTTTAAAGGTTGGTACTTGAGCTAACATCTGTTGCCAATCTTCTTTCTTCTTCTTCTCCTTCTTCTTCTCCCCAGAGCCCCCAGTACACAGTTGTATATTCTAGTTGTAGGTCCTTCTGGTTGTGTTATATGGGACGCTGCCTCAGTGTGGCCTGATGAGTGGTGCCAGGTCCACGCCCAGGATCCAAACTGGCAAAACCCTGGACCACTGAAGCAAAGCCCGTGAACTTAACCACTTGGGCACATGGCCAGCCCCTGAATTTATTTTTTTTAAATTTCCACTTTTTAAAAAGATTTTGTGTGTGTAAGTCTGAGGAAGATTGGCCCTGAGCTAAGATCTGTTGCCAATCTTACTCTTTTTTGTTTTTTGTTTTTTTCTCCCCAAAGCCCCAGGACACAGTTGTATATCATCATTGTAGGTCCCTCCAGCTCGTCTATGTGGGACACTGTCACAGCATGGCTTGACAGCAGTGCTAGGTCCGTGCCCAGGATCTGAACCTGTGAATCCCAGGCTGCCGAAGCAGAGTGCACGAACTTAACCGCTATGCCATAGGGCAGGTCCCAAAATCTGAAATTTTAATCAAAATATCTAAAGTTTTAAATGTTGAAATCTAATCCAATAAAGATAAAATGCTCTGAGTTAACCTCGTGCATGACCAACAGACCACATCCGTGGGCCAGGATCCTGGTCCCTTGCCTGTAACCTGTGAGATGAAGTCAGAACACCTCAGCAGAGTCCACATGTCCCTAAGGCCCTTCATGGTCCTTCCTAATCAGGTACCAGCCTGGCAGTCAGCATCACGTGACACAGCACACACAGGCACACACGTGCACATACTGGGTTCCTTTCGCAATCCCCTGAAATGACTTGGAGTCTCACGTGGTCCATGGGATTGGAGAGAAACTGTGTGTATCAGAGCAGAAAAAAATGGGATTTGGGTTCCTGGAAGGTACTGACCTCAGGACCCCTTTTTTCCTAAGGAAGGTAGGTGTAAACGATGGAACGATGGCGGATTCCAGAAGAGAATGACCAGCGTCTCCTGAATCTCCATTTCAGAACTGCAAAATCTCATCTTCTCTTCCAAACGTGCCTCAGAAACGCCATCTCTAAAATCTTAAAAAAATAACTTTCGATGAATTACAAGCTGACCGCATCTACATTTTTCTCCTCCTTAACACATAAGAATTTTCCCTTCTCCCATCTTAGTCCTTCTCGCTGTGTCCTCACAGGGCAGAAGGGGTGAGGGGACTTTCTGGGGTCTCTTTTACAAGGCCACAAATCCCGTTCACGAGGCTCCACCCTCACGACCTCCCCACCTCCCAAAGCCCCACCTCCTAACACCATCATACTGAGGGTTAGATTTCAACCTGTGAATTTTGAGGGCATATGACATGCGGTCTGTAGCAAAGAATAAGCAAAGAAAATGGGAATCTGAGAATATTGTGGGGAAAAAAAGATGCAGTCCGAATGATACAGTGCTACGAATAATTTATACTGAAATGTGAATATGTAATTTCATTAGAAATGAAATTACCGAATACAGCAGCAGTGGAAAAAGAAAATTCTTCCATTTATAGTCTTTTCTGTACTTGCTTTTTCCCCAAAAAGTATCTATTCAACTATATCCAAAAGAGAAGCCTGTCAAAATCTGAACGATCATCTCTGGGTAAGTACGTGCTGCCCTCTGGACGAGGGGCCCCTATAAATCCAGTGTGTTATTGTGGTGCCAGGAAAGGTCGCCAGGTCAACAACAGAAAGGCCGAACAATGGAAAGCAACACATTTATCAGAGTCCTAGTGAGGCTGCTCTGGGTCCCGGTGATAGATCTGCAAACAGCGTACACAGAAGCAGAGCGTCGTGGACCACAGGCTGCCTGGCCCCGGGCCGTGCCTCTCTGTAGACCTGAAATCAGCAGCTTTCTGCTCTGCGAGTTCTGCTCCTTGCCATGTTTTCAGTCCCTGTCTCTGATTCATCCCTGGCTTCAGTCCGAGTCCTCCTATCCACTTCTAAGGGCCAGCTGTGGCCACAAAGTGCCACCAGGTCTTGACTGCAGCCTCCCCACCCCACGGATGAGCTTGAGATGGGAGCCGAGTGCGTTTTGATCTGGATTCTGTGCCCTGGGCAGGTTTGCCTCCCACGACACCCGGTCGGCTTCTCCCCGGAAGAGAGGCTCAGAGATGATACCGATCTGCCAAGAGACGGTTTATCTGTCCTGCACAGACCCACAAAAGCTTTGTCCATTTCCCTGGGATGGCTTAATCAGATGTCTTTGAATATGTGAGCGAGAATCAAGTCCGCTTAATAAACACGTCTTGCTTAAAAACTCTTTGTAATAGCTCAATATTTGTTTCCTTTTCTTCCCTGCACTTTTTTTTTTAATGCCTTTGAAAGCTGCCATTTGAAGCTCGTGATGTCTGAACTTTCCTCGCTCTGCATGCACACACAGATGAGAAGAAAAGCGAGCTCTTGTGATCCCCACTCTTCCTTTTGGCGTGAGAGATAAGGCTCGGCAGAGAGCTGCCGCGCAGTCCCGAAATTTAAGAAGACATGAAACCCAGAAGCGCCCAGCGCCAGGCTTTTAGGAATACTCTTATATTATTTATACGAAGAGACAAAGATAGAAAAAACTCCTCCTTAGATGGCAGAAAATAGGACGCATCAACACCGTGAATAAACTCATCACCCACCACGAGGGCATGAAAGCAATGCAAACGTGAGATTTTTCTAAGGGATGGAAACTTCTGGGCACTGGATATTCTGAGACCCAGGAAATCATAATTTCCATGGTTTGCTTTTGTCCTTTTTCAAAAACTGTAACTCTACGTCCTTTAAAAAGAAGTTTACTGTTTTAAGAATCATGGACTGCTTATAGCTTCCCCCATCCCACAAAAATAATGCACATTATCCTTCAAAACTTCCAGCCGCCTGGCTATTCACACGCACATGCAAAGATGCACGTCATCCATCTGGGGGAGTCGATGACGGGTGTATGACCCTCACACTGCAGCCAGGTGTTTGTGGGGGTCTCTACACAAACATTTCTCCTACAGACAAGTGCTGCCGTGTCACGGGCATGGGCTAGTGGTCCAGCCCCCCTGGAGGAATCTGAGACGGTTCATTCAGCGCCTGCAACCTCAGCCCCCAACTCCTATCTTTAGACATGTGCCCATCCTCTGCAGACTGAGGTCCCTCCCAGGGCCCTGGGGAGGTATGCATGAGATGCTGGGTGTAAACGCTAGGAAAATTACACCATTCCAAATACGGACCACACTTGCTTGTGGCATTTTTGCCTTCAACATCCTTTCAGGCCAAAATGATTCCCATGTCTCTAATATCTGGCCTGAAATGATTTCTAAACAGACTGGCTTGCACGATCTGAATAACTCCCTTTGCCACTGTCAGCTCCTCTTGGATTTACAGCGCCTTCTGACACATTTTTGCATCAATTCACAAATCACATTCTAAAACAATATTCCTTGGGAAATGACAAATTTACGAGACACTGTCCTAGGCCAAAACGACTCAGGCCGACCACTGGAACTTAGTTGACCCCCACGCATCTTTATCAGGCCACGCCTCTGCTTACTTGCGCATCTTTGCTCCGTAAAACTGAAGCTGACAATCACCCAACTACGTAGGAATGAGCTATAAGAAGTACTCCCTTTGTCTGTCCTCCCCAATTTAAAAAAGCACAGCAGTGCTTTTTTCTATAACAGTGGGATCCTGGGGCAGTGACGACGCACTCAATATCTCAACTCCAGACCCACTGGTCCCACAGAGGCCCTGGAAGCCTACACCACTGCCAGCCTCCCTTACACTAGAGGTGCGGTGGCACATGACGCTGTCCAACGAGACACAGCTGAGGTCACACGGGGCACTGTGATGGTTCATCATATGTGTCGACTTGACACAACTAAGGGATGCCCAGATAACTGGTAGAACATTATTTCTGGGTGTGTCTGTGAGGGTTTCCCTGGAAGAAATTAGCATTGCCATCAGTTGGCTGATTAAAGAAGGTCCCCATCCCCAGTGTGGGTGGACACAAATCCATCCACTGAGCACCCAAGTAGAACAAAATGGCGGAAGAAGGGTGAATTCACTCTCTGTTGAGCTGAGACGTCCATCCTCTTCTGCCCTCAGAAAGCAAAGCTCCTGGTTTTCTAGCTTTTCGACTCAGACTGAACTACTCCACCGGCTGCCTGGATCTCCAGCTTGCAGATGGCAGACCATGGGACTTTTTGGCCTCCATAACTACATGAGCCAACTCCTATAATAGAGCTCCTCTGATATATATCTATATCTATCTATCTATCTATCTATCTATCTATCTATCTATCTATCTATCCTATTGGTTCTGTTTCTCTGGAGCCCTAACTAATACAGAATTTTAGGAAGCTTTTCTTTCCTGATGATAATCTATTGGTGACACTATCCTTCCCACTTTCACATGAGCACAGATGGGCAGAGTGTGTTGGCATTTGAGAGCCATGAAGCACCAAGAAAATCACGAAGTTGGGAGAGGCAAGAGATAGGAGGTCTTCCTTGGAGCCAGCACGGCACCAGCCCTAGCCTCATCTGGCATCCTCCACAGTTCTTATAGTAAATGTTGTTGGTGAAGCCTTTGCAGGTATTTTGTTACCTACAGCCATGTGGATCCCTAATGCAAGGATTCATACGCAGGTATTCAGGACCGTAGCCACTGTGGTACAACTGATCTCATTCTCATCTTATGCCACCAGACAGACTGGGAAAGCTTTTGCATCAATGGACATTCACCTCCTTGCTCTTTATTTGCAAACCATGAAGTCCAGTCATGGGGTAGTTTGAATTCTGGTTGTTAATGATTTTTGTAAACGTGGAGACTGACCTAGTAACTGGACATGTCTAATTTAGGATCACGTCCCTTCACCCTGACAAGAAAGGGAATTGGCAACTAAGACCAAGATATTTTTCATCCCTTACACCTGCAATTAGACAGAAAGACAGAGAAGACCAGGGAAAGAATGGAGAACGAAGGGACAAGTGTCTTGCAGACAGGGCAGAGGGAGCCACAACCCTAAAGAAGCCACAGACATGGGGTGGATGGGTAGAAAGGGAGGCGAAATACAGACCAGGCAGAGGAACACTTCCCACCACCCCCGTGCGCAAAGCTGGCCAGCGCTAAGGGGAACCACAAAGAGAGGGTGTGTCCTCCTCGGGGGCTTCAGTAGTGTCCCATGGCAGGGGCACAGGGCAAGTCCCAACGTTCCAGCCCCTTCACTTCTCCATGCGGCTGCCTGCAGACCCCCATCCTTGGCTGGAGAAAGCACAGCTCTGGGTGAGGAACGTAGAGCAGAGAGAAAAGCTTCCTTGGAGTCACTCAGACGGCGAGCATGCAGTTCTCAACATCAATGCGTGCCGAGGAACTCTAAAATGGGCAGAATCAGAGCTCACCAAGGAGGGGAAATGTACGTCTGCGGCCTCTCTCTCCATTGTCTTCCACGGCTCCCATTGAGCTCAGAAAAGTTTCTCATGCTTTAGTCCAATCAATAATGACAAAAACAGAAAACTAAAACTTTGGAGAAGATATAAATGTTAGCCACTATGAGTACGTGGGCTTTCATGTCATAATTTCTTCATGGAAAGACATCTACAATTCATAAGTAATAGAAAAAAAATGCTAACCATTTTAGGGAAAAAAGCGATCATGTTTTAATAAAATCCAAGATATTGATCTATAAGTTATGGTTATAAGAAGTCTAGAGAATCAAGTCCACATGGCCGAGTGTTAATTTAACAAATTGTATTTCTCATATATGTTTTTCTAAACAAAGAAATAAAATCGTAACTAGTCCTCTTTCCTCTGGGTTAGAAGGTTAGTGACCCAGCTATGAGGTGAAAATCTGAGAGGCCAAAAAGAAGGGAGGTCACTGCAGTCATTCTGGGGTGAATGAAATGACGAGTGAACATTACTAACGCTGCTGGCGCTGTTGCTGTAATTGTCTGTGGCTTGCTTGCGGACATGAACCAGTGTGGAGAAATTGTTCTTATTTACAAGTCAGGATAAAGGGAAAAATTATCAGGCTAGAAGTCTGTGTTCCACTCCCAGTTGTACGCTGTCGCTCGCATAAATACAGAAATTCTTTTATTGATTTCAAAAGTCGAGCAAGACTTCACGCATGCAGAAGTCACTAAATTGGCTCGTCTCAGAGCTACACTGAGTTTCGCTCTCTGATCAAGAACTTCGTTTTATAGAGAGTCTAAGCGAATGATGAAATTATATCAAAGTTCAGGTTTAAATAATTGAAGAGAGGGCCTTACAAGTATCGTCGAGTGTTATAGCGGAAGGGTTCATGCAGCGGCTGTGACGTCCTTACCCAAATTAGTCTCCTCAACTTATCAAAGCAGACCCTACCTTCCTCCTTCACTGGTGGATGCTTCCTTTAACTAGTCACATGCACTTGAAATGAATAAGCCCGTTCAAAAAATAAAGAAAGTAGTTTTACTGACTCAGCTTCCCTCACGTTACTTCAGACTAATGAAATCCTGCGGTGCGAGCTGTTGGAGAAGAAAGCCGTCTTTGGGCACTCGATGTTCGCAGACTTTACGGGGTGCCTGTGAGCCAGCGTCGTGGAATGGAAAGAACCCCAGAGCAGGTGTCTCCAGGTCGTAACTATAGACTACTGTGTTGGGTGAACAGCTGCACTGTTTCCTTGTCAGTAACATGAGAATAACAATGGAGATAGCTGCCTTCTTACCCAAATTAGTTATTTTTAAGGATCAAATGAAGTGTATGAGGAAGCATCTTTTAAATATGGTGGAAGACCCCAATGCCAGGCCTCCTGGGATCTCCAGCTCTGTCCCTTCTGGCCTCGGGCACGTTGAACAAACTCTCAGGACGCCCGGTCAGCGGCGCCTCTTCAGGAAACAGAGACCAGTTCCCAACGTTGCTCGCCTCCTGTGCTTTCTCACCAGCCCACCTCTGCTTTCCTAAGAAAACAGGGGGAACTTGGATTCCCTTGAAGAGGTTGGAGCGCTGAGCCTGGTTGCTGACGTTCTGAGCCGAAAGCACGCTTTCCTGAGAAAGACAAGCTCGGGTGAAAGGCCACACTGGCCCCTTCGCTTCTCCACCCGAGGTTTGTGTGCCAGCACTGCTGATGTGACAACGTCACACGGTTGCTTGGAAGCTTGGTGACGAAGCCAACCTGTTGGTTAAGATGGCAGATGATGGAGCCTGAGAGACCCAAGCCTAACCCTGGGTCCTGCACTTGGCAGGTGCACGGCCTTGGGCATTTACTTGCTGATCTAAAGTCATCACGAAGCTCTCGCTGCCTCTTTGCTTCTTGTCAAGCCTTCTCCTCTCATTCTCGGGGCTCTGGAAGTTTCTTAAGTCCACATTCCGTCCCTCAGGGCCCTCATCCCTTCTGTCAACAACACATGTCCATTGAGAATATCCTTCACTCTAGGAGGAGACAGTGAGCAAACAGGCATGCTGCCTACCCTCCCGGCTCTGTGGTCTTCGGGCAGGTGGTCCCCTGCCTGGTTGGCAAACGCCCATCCTTCACACCTCAGTTCAATCATCATTTGCCCAAGAAAGACTTCCACGGCTGTCCGCTAGGAGAGACTCCCTCATCTCCACGTCTCGTGATTCGTCCATTTCGTGAATTAATTCACATCAGCACCCAAAGTAGACACCAGCTCCAGGAGACATTTCAGGTATCTGAAAACGGCGTGGTGTGTGGGGTGGGAGGGTGCCATAGATATTGCTGGAATCGTCGAAGCCTAGCGTGGATGAATTCTGTCTTCCCGAAGTACACAGTCTACTCTCAAGTGGGTAACTTATGCTTGCCTTTTTCTATTAATTAATAAAAGTATTATTTTTTTAACAAAAGTAAAGATATCTACGTTTGCATTTCAAACAATCTTCGTTAATGTCACAATGAGTTTCCTGCTGCCCTTGAAAGAGACTTTTCAGGACAGCTAGACCATTTGCTCTTCCTTTGTTTTTGTTATTTTATTAACATTCGATTTTTAAATTATCAAATATAAAAACATTGTTCCTTAAATTCGTAGATTTATGTTATCTTATCCTATACGTAAATGTAGTAAGTTTTATGGTTATTGTTACAGGGGCTTTCAAAATTCAACTCATTAAATGCTGTTAAATATTTCAAACTATATTTATGAATTTAATTTATTATGCTTTCCTTGTATTCACCTCTATGGTCTCGCTTTTAAACAAAAACTTCCCACATATTTAACAACTCAAGTAAATGTAATAAACTGAATTTATAACACAGTGATTCTCAAGTTCTCGTAAACATTCCAGTCCTGTATACAAATGTTACTAAATTATCTGATGCCTTTCCACTTAAAATAACAAGTCCAAATTTAACCAAGCAATTACACGTTTTAATTTGGAACCATAAGTCTAATCTCTTGGATACTCATGTGTCAAATTCTCCTAAATATTAGAATTACTTAGAACACTCAATATAAACAGATTGTACCTAACAGCCAAAAGGTGTGGATGCTCTGGGTTTGACTCATGTTATGCTCTCTTGTCTTCATGGAAGTCTTCCCAAAGTTAAAGATACATGTCCATTAATAAGGAAATTACACCAGCCCATGACAGTGGCCCTCAGACAGCAGAGGCAGGAAGGGTGCCCTGGAATGCTGGCACCCTGAGATTTTTATCACAAACCATCATAGGGAGCGTTTTTTAAAAAAAATTGTTGCTATGTCAAAAGGACTGTCAGACCAGTCCCTCAGGTTGAGTGATTTCCCAGCCTCTTCCTCGTGGTTCCGTTGCTTCTGTCCTAATTCTTCTGAAACCCCTTTTCCACATTCCCGCCTGGTCTGGGTGTATGAAATTCTGGGACCATCCCCGGGCCATGCACAAATGCCCTGGACTCCTCTAACCTAGGTTAGTCTGACTTTGAAGATCTGGCCACGAGTCATCCGTCTTAGGTCTCCTTGATGACAGAAACATGATGCTTTCATGAGTTTTCCTTCTTCCCAGTTGTGTGGCTGGCTTCACCCTCAGCTGCCCCTTCCTGGTAATTCCCAGGATGAAAGGAAAGCTGGACTGCGCGGGTCCCCACTCCATTCCCAAATGAGTTCTCCACTGGGAGTTAATTAATCTCAAAAAAGAAAACAATCTTTCTTCATCTACAAAAGAATCCACAAGAGCCAAACACTGGACAACCTCTCCACTAATCTCTCCGGGCACCCCCAGTACTTAGTGACTTTCAAAAGTTCCCTGGGGTAACCTTAGTTCCAATGTTGTGAACAAACACATCATTCTCAAAAGGCCTATGCTGGCTTTAAAATATATCACGTCACTGTTTTGAAAACATATCAGGCTGTGGCCCTTCTAACATCCTCCTCGATCTGAAAGGAGTAACTTCTGTTCTGAGTAGTAAAAAAGAAGAAAATTTTAAAAATTTAACTACAGGTTTAGATGTTCCAAATTAAAAGTTTCATCCTGCTGCCATGTAGCTGAGTGACACTTAATCTCTTTGGGCCTCAGTTTCCTCGTCTTTAAAAAGATGGGCCTAAGGGACCTCTAGATTTCCTTCCTTCTGAAAAATTGCAAGTTGATGAGTTGGCCGAGGGAACAAAAAGAGCTCAGTGCCAGTTATTTTTTATCACAAGCACTGTAAGCGGAAAGCTGAAGAGGCTGGAATTTTCTCTTCCAAATCATTTCCTTTACTGTATCAATATTTTCATAAACGGACCTGAACATCCAGAGATAAGAAAAAACGCCAACTTTCAGATGACCAAACTGGAATATTGCAAGGGAAATATGCTGTGAAAGTTATGCTGAGATTCTTATCCTGATGGAAATTCGGTAAAGTTCTCCTCATCCTTGGGAAACCACTTAAGGTCAGACAACACCGGGAAGATAAGGATCTTTTAAAAGGATGCACTACTGCGTTTCCTAGACTCGCTTACACAGCCAAAGGCTTGAGAGGTTTAAGAGTAAATCCTTGCATGATCCTAGTCCAACAACACACATTCCATAAGACACATACCTCATGGAGTCGTGAGAAAAGAAACTTGATTTGTCAGTAACAGGCAAAACCACGTGTGAGGGTCATTATATTCTTAGCACGATACAGATATTGTATCATATTTTTTATATCATTATTCCCATATTGAAGATGAGGAGACTGAGTCCAGAGGTAAAGACACTTGCCCAGACACCAAGCTGGTAGCTGATGGATTCAGGGTTTGAACCGAAGCCGTCAGAGGACAAGTCCACCTTCATAAGCAACGTGCCCGGCTGTCTGCCTCTCAGGGAAGGTCTGTGGGCCTCTACTGGAGCAACCTTCCAAATGATCCTTTTAAATCAGACTTTCTCCTTTTTCACAAAGTGCAAGCGATTTCTTGAACATGAGTGCTGTTTATAATATCATGAGACGAGTTTAATTCTGGAAAACCATCTACATTTCTATCACAAAGATTCTGTTTCCCTCTGAGCTTATTTGGAGAAAAATCCTTTAAATTTTTGACAGGTTATCTAGGGCAAAAGAAGAAAGGGGATATGTGGAAGGGAAGTTCCTAGAATGAGCAAATAAAGAAATAGCCTCTAGGGGCCAGCCCCATGGCCGAGTGGTTAAGTTCGCGCGCTCCGCTTCGGCGGCCCAGGGTTCCACCAGTTCAGATACTGGGCGCAGACATGGCACCACTCATCAGGTCACACTGAGGCAGCGTCCCACATAGCAGAGCCAGAAGGACCTACGACTACAACATACAACTATGTACTGGGGAGGTTTGCGGAGAAGAGGAAGAAGAAAAAAAAAAAGAAGATTGGCAACAGACGTTAGCTCAGGTGCCAATCTTAAAAAACAAAAAAGAAAGAAAGAAATAGCCTCTAACACATCAACCAGCAGTAAATAAACCAGGAGGGAAAAAATGTAAATGAAATGGAAGGCTTAACCATCATTAATGGAAAGAGTTCTTTCACCTGACCTTGCTAGCAGAGAAAGCTTGGAGAAGGCCCATCCCCAAATTTCCTAGACTCAGTACTTGGCCCAAACTCCAGACCATTCCTGCACTGTCGGGGGTGGCAAGGCTATATTTAGAGGAAAAATAGTTGGGTTCACACGTGAAATGAGGAAGAAAAGATGTCTGCATGACATCACACCTACCCTCCAGAGGGAACTCTCCGAAACCACTTTGGAAAAACGGGTTGGCGTGGGGTGGGTGACACATGGCCCTCAGCTCAACGTTTCCGGGCTCTGTGAAGAGCAACATCTCTCACAGCTGTCACCGAATTAAGCTGTTTCTATTTTGATTTATAATACAAGACTCTGACCTCATGTTATTAAAAAAAAAATAAGGGCAAAGCAGCTTTAAAATATTTTTTAACTGATTTAAAGTGATCGAAGATCGCAGTAGTTTTCACCCAGAAATTCTTCATATTTTCTGATTTTCCAAGTAAGGGATTATTCATTTTTTTAAGATGGGAAGAAGAGATTTGCGTAATGTCAATGGCCTCCATTCTGCAAATCTAGCTCCCTCAAAATTTACATAATCATCCTCTACTACCCAATGGCCTGGGGAAGTGTCAAAGGAGGGGGTAAGTCGTCCCTAACTGTCCTAATTTGCAATCATCTTTGATGTTCCTATTTATGCATTGCCTTCTTCTCCATACCCTACCACTCACCACTTCTCTGGCCATAGACACTTGTGACAATTAGGAACGTACCCGTTAGCACTTCCTGGCAGATGAGAATTGTGCAAATAAGACAGGCAATAGTGTAGACACACTTGATCCTAAACCACCTGAGGTCAGGCTCACGGTGACCCCACGGGACCAGGTACCATCATAAGCACATGATAAGGGTTTCAACAACTTATTTTTTTTCCACTACATTTTAACTCTTGTTCTATTCTGGGTAGAAACTATATTTCCCAGAAAGAACTCAATGAGGCATTCTTTGACAAGTAGGCAGGACATTTTTACTAGCTTTACCTAAGCTGTCAGTATCCAAAACATTACTGTGTGCTGTGGAAAAAAAATAACCCAACTAACAGTGCCTCAGCAGAGTTGGAGAAGGGAGAAAGAGCAGATTTTTAGGAGAAATTTTATCTTGCTTGACAACAAAATCATCCAGTGGAGCGATGGGACCCCACTCTGGAACAAGACCTACAGATTCATCAAGGTGAATGTCTTCTGAAGACAGACAGTACACAGATGAGCTTCTTGAAGGAATATGAGGACTTGAAATCTACGGAGAAAGAGAGAAGCTCCACGCTTAGGGCTGTAGGTAAGGGGTGAGGCCAGTGGAGTAAACACTAGGACCTACACCCATGATTCTAGGGCAGTGGGTCCCCCTGTAAAGATGGGGAGAGATCATGGGATGTCCCAAAATCCTGATCCCTTCCAGCCTCCTCACAGTTTCTGTGCAACCACCACCAGGATGCCCGTGGAATAAGGCACTCAACAATAGGCATCATGGTCAGGGCGTAAATCTTATCTTAGTCTTTCCTTACAGCAGCATAGAATAGCGGTTCTTGAAGCACACTGCGTGCCGGTGTGCCTATCAAGCTTGAATGTGTGAGTATGTGGGTGTCTGGGTGTGTAAGCACATGCATGTGTGCCCAAACCACACAACATGCCCATTCAAACAGAACTCCAGGGTGACGCCTGCCATCTGTATCTGCAGAGCTCCACAGACAATTCTGATGCATGGCTTGGATCAAGACCCCGCGTTCCAAACAGCCTTGGAGATGCAGCCACACACATGGGAGAGTGAGAAGATGACCATCGGTCTACATGGGCAGGAGTACAACCATATGAGGGATTAGTAATCCATATGAAGGGTAGGGGACCCTATGCATAAACTGCAAAACCGAAAACAAGCAGCAGGTTCCACACCCCACTCCTCCCCACCATGCTCCTGGTGGGTCCGAAGAGGACAAATCCTCCTCCACCTGAAGATGAGGGCTCGCTCCTGCATTTCCACTGCCGCCTGTGGATGACTCAGGACTGAATCATGCTCCTGACAAGAAAGCCTGAGCTCTCCCAGCTTCTCATGAACTCTGAGTATTGCAATGCGTGAACAACCACAAAACCAGTAACAACCTCCTGAACAGCTGTTCACTGGCTTCCTTTTGTCACAGTATAGAAGCGTTGTTATATTTTTTTTTAAAGAGGGGAAAATTGAAGGGTGAGTTTTAGGTAAGAAGGAGTTTTACCTGGTAATTAGGAAAGAAAAACAGTTTAGAAGCCTGAAGCTAAATGTGATTTCTGCCAAGATTTCCGGCTCCTTGCTCTCTGAGCTGCGGCATCAGTTCTTGAGTATGTTCTCAGCATCCTCTGGTGGAAGCTGCAGGTATGGCCCAAGGAAATTTCCAAAACAGGGATATTTGGGCGGCACAGCTCATCCTAAGCCAGCACATTTAAGAATGGGAAGGGAGCCTAGGGCTGGTGGAGGGGTAACTGAATGAACACATGAAACAATGAACCATCTGCTTCGTTGTTCTCAATTAGGCAATTTTGCAAGAAGATTGAGCAAATTATCGATTTGACACTGCAATTACCAAAAATAACTGAATTCTGTCTTCTCTTCTTCCTACACCAAATCGTTTTAATTTACGAGGGAAAGGAAAGGAGACGTTAAAAACTTTTAATGATCAGGACTCCAATGATTTGTTTGTTCCCTGAGAAACGTTGAAAGTCAGGATGCAGCACAGGTCCAAATTCCAGCATCTCCAGGGGCTCCCTAAACTTGAGTTTCTCACGTTGACTTTAATCATCTCCACACTTAAGATTCAAATGCATTCTCCTTTCCTCCTCAACCCAGGCAACACGTAGGAATTTCGACCCGGGGGCCCAAGGTCTCCATAAAAGCTTTTCTGTAAATGGAGCATTACTGTTATTGCTCTCTCTGCACATTTTAGAAATTCTGCTGCCACAAGGTAGTGCCCTTGGCTGCAAAAATCTTGCTGGTTCCTTTCAAACTGTTTGATTCTCTGAGATCCTAAAGAAGTAAATCTCACTAATTTAATAAGCCAGGATGCGGAATGCTCCATGGATCCCAAACACATGGTTTAAAGAATGCCTTAGAGGATCTTAACCAATTTGTGCAAGACCCCAGACCAGTGCCTCAGATATCACTTAAAATAATTATTGGGCACATACACGACCCCTACAGTGGGCCAAGCATTGAATAAGTGTTATCCCGCATTACCTTCACTGCAATATAGAGTGTCTTCTACCACCGTCCCTGCCTCACAGATGACACAGAGATGAGCATGGTGGAGCATCCCTCCCAAGCTGGTGAGAGGCAAAGGTAGGCCTGTCTTGTTCCACACCCTGAGGTCATGTGCATTCGTATTCTGCCTCCTTAGAGGGTTCTCAAACCACAGCACTAGCGAAGGCGAGAACCACGTTCTGAACCTGGATCTGTCTGACTCCAAAGGCTGCACGGTGAGCCAGCGCACTCTCCCAACACACCCTGCGCATTTGCTACTCACTATACCTCCTTCTTACCCAGGGTCCCAGTGGCAGTGAAATGAGAAAGAGCAGCCCGTGAGGTCCTCCCCTTTGCTGGTAAACGGCAAGCATAAGGCAACACGTGCCCTCCTGGCTTCAAATGTGTGGAGCCAAACACTCATTCAGTGGTGGGAAGTCAGTCGGGTTGACCAGATTTTCTTGAAACAGAGGAAGCCCTGCCGAAGTGTGTGTGCAGCTGCACAGAGCTGTGCTACATGGGCTGGTCATGTGCGTGGTTTTACTTGGGCAGGAAGTTGACTCTCTAAGCATTCCTTGCATAGGTTCCTTCCCCCAGTGCCCTCATCTCTAAGCTGCAGCCTTACATGGCATTCTGGCTTACAGCCTTGATTAAAAATAGGGTTTTCAGAGGCGAGTCTTCAATTTTCCCTTGTGTTATTCTGTTCCAGTGGTAATTTGCACGGTCTGTGTCTAAAGCATTTTCTAATTGAACAGGTGCAAGAAACAAGAGTGGCCAGTGGCTGCATTAGCACTAACTGTCACAGCAAAGCCATCGGTTATAAACAGTTGTTGAGTTATGCTGATTCCACCAGTACTGTGCACGTGGTGTGTGTGTGCATGCGTAAACCATGGGGTCCTGAGAGAAGTCATTATAAGGATGGGGAAGAGAAGGCCTCTGGAGGGAAATACTGTGCTTGCTGCCCTAAAGATCCATGGGAACTCAAGAGATTAATTGAAAAACCAAGAATATCTGACTGTGTGTGTGCTTGAGTTTCTGGACAATAAAATAGTATTTTCTAAGACTAGAACTATGACTCCCATGTACAAATAAAATACACACTTGTCAAAGAATGTATTTAATGCATTAATAAATGAGGAAACGTAAGATATTCAGATTAGTTCAACAGAAAACGTGAAGAGCAGAGATGTGCATAGGCAGCCAGAATGCTGGATGGATTTGCCAATAGATACAAAATGGCTAAATGTCCTATACGTCAATAAAAAATAACGCTGTGGTTCTACTTTCTATAGAGAGGAAATCAATTCTATCTACCACAGGAAATTCGTTTGCATCGCCACAGATAAAGGCCACTTATATCACTCTCAGTTTTCTACGTTAACTTCTATTCCTGCAGATCTGTAGAATAGCATGGTCAAGAGAAAGTGAGTGAAAAGAGAGCCGCTCGCCCAGCTCTGCACAGAAAGGACCCCAGCCCACTCCTTCACCTGCAACCAAGTCTTGGAGGATGTTTTCCCGCAGGAGCAGACACATAGTAGTCATGGACAGAGCATCTAAACTATCCAATTCTAGGGTCTACTGTCAAGTGGGAGAGAGGGGTCACCTGGAATTCAAGACTGCGGCTGCTCCAACTTTGAATTTGCAAATTGGAGTTATTAATAAATTCCTGAGGAGCAAGTCCCTGGAGGAAAGCATCTAGGCCATACAACAAAAGAGAATTAGGCAGTGGCTTGGGGAGTATGGCGTTAAATGGGAGATTTGCCGAACAGGAGGGAGCCAAGAGCAACTTCATTTCCAGAAGCAGGAGCACAGGCTGTGAAAATTCTCATCTGATCAGAGCTCATGGGAACTGAATGTATCTAAAAGCCTGTGGACCTGCCATGTTCTCTGAGGACGCAGAGCAAGAATTTCACCCAATCCCCAGCGAGGCGTTTTCCTCAGATTTGCGTCAGCCTCCATAGAATTCTCATCTAGAAACATTAAGCCAAGAGAAAACATTTCCTCCCCACACCATCTTACACTCACGTGCCCAACATCTGATTCAGCCATAGATTCCTGAGAATATGGCTGCTGGGGGCAGCGTTGGCCCTCAGACATCCATCTTACATCTAAGTGATGACAAAAGCAACGTTCGAAGAAACCGCCTAGCACCTAGCTCAGTGAAAACACTTTTTCACGCAATTACCTGGGCTCATCTTCTCGTTCAAGTCTTATTTGGTCCTGATTAGAAAAATAAAGTGTGCTCATTGCAGAAAATGAAAGAGGAGGAAGGGTGGGAGGGAGGGAGGAAGGAAGGAAGGAAGGAAGGAGGAAGGAAGAAGGAAGGAGGGAGGAGAAAGGAGGGAGGGAGAAAGGAGGGAGGGAGGAAGGAAGGAAAGAGAAAGAGGAAGGGAGGAAGGACAGAGAAAGGAAGGAAGGGGAAAGGAGGGAGGAAGGGAAGAAAGAATGAAGGAAACTTCTGAATTCAGAATATCACCTGTATTTGAAGAGAATATAACACATATCTTCATCAAAGCTATAGTATTTTTTTCTATTTCAGTTGATTGTGTGGGTTTAGAGGGAGCCCCAAACTGCCTCCTTAAAACACCTAGCCAGAAAGAGCAGTAGAATACACGCACTTATTCCCTCTATCTGCAGTTCCTTTCCCTCCTAGGGCACCTGCAAATATCACGATTCAGTGAATGGCATTCTCTCAAGTACATCCCGATGTTTCCACCTTGTTTATGTAGATGTCTACCTTCCCTGGTGTGTGTTCCTGTATTTTCATGCTGATATTCTAGAAACTGGGTAGGCATGTGGGTACCTTCCACAGTGAATGCTTATCAACATTCATTAATCAACATTAATTAATTAATCACCACATCTCCAACATCTGATGGACTGTCTCCCCGAGTCCCTCAACGAGAGATGCCCAAGCTCATCATCCAGAACACACTGCCTTCCGCCCCCCACCCCTGGCCCCGGCGGTGTTTCCACTGGGGGCTTCGTCTCCTTCTCAACCATCTTCACTTGAAAACTACATGAGTGAGGTGGGCAGCTTCCAAGATGGCCCCAGTGATCCTCTCACCTCCTGGAGCTCACCCCCCAGGAGCCCCTCTCACTCACCATTGCTGGTCTGTGAGTGATGGTGCGTCCTTTCCATCACTGGAAGTTGGAGGCCACTTCTTTCGTGGGCGTTCTCACTCAGCTGCTCTTGGGCTCCCTCCCTCTCTCTCTGTCCCTATCTCTGTGTCTGTCTCTCTCTATTTATCTCTCTCTGTCTCTCTCACTGTCTTTTTATCCTTCTCTGTCTCTCTGTGTCTCTCTCTCTCAGTCTCTCTCTCTCTCTGTCTCAACATCTCTCTCTTTCTCTCTCTCTCTGTCTCTATTTCTATGTCTACCTCTCTCTGTTTATCTCTCTGTCTCTGTCTCTCTCACTGTCTCTATCTTTTTCTGTCTCTCTGTGTCTCTTTCTGTCTCTCTGTGTCTCTCTTAGTCTCTCTCTCCCTATGTCAATGTCTCTCTCACTCTCTCTCTCTCTCTCTCTCAGATCACTTGCTATGCAGGAAATCACATTTTTGGGCAACCCTATGGAGGGGCCCACGTGGTGAGGGAATGCAGCCTCTTCCCCACACTCCCCAGGGGAGCTTGGAATAGGATCCCTCAGCCCCAGCCAAGCCTTCAGATGCTGCAGCCCCAGCCAGCAGCTTTCCTGCAACCTCTCAAGAGAGCGAGTCAGAACCACCCACTAACTCACTTCCTGATCCTCCAAAACTGTGTGAGACAGTAAGTGTTGGCTAACAATAGTGCGATATGGCCCTGCTGAAGCCTGAACGTGCTCCGTGGCTGTCTCACGTGCTCTCCTTCCTCGCCCAGCTGCTCCTCTCGTTCGTCAGCACGCCCGCTCTCAAGGCAGCCTCCCAGATCCCACTGCTTCCTCCTGCAACTCAGTCCTGGGAGCCTGGGCCACACCACTGACCTTTGCACAGACTTTCAGACTCTTTATTCCTTCTCCAAAAATCTTACTTGTTCCTCATCAAATTAAATCGAAATCCATCTTGCAACGTTTTTATCTGTGACTTTTCTGCTCTCCCTATGAAACAAAGGGATGGTGTTTAATTAATTACAATTCTCAATAATGACAACTTTTAAGTAATAACAACTATTAACATTTGTCATTTACAAAATTGATCTCATATATATTAATTCTTTTTGCCTTTTAATTCAACCCAGCATCAAAGATGTTATTTAAAATGTGGGAGATCGTCAAGTGGAACCTGGTGTGTGAAACGGAAGCATTCCCATTGTCAGTGACACAAAAACAAGGCAGGTAGCTGAACAGGAAGGAGGGAGTGTGTTGTGAATCTGTGTTTCTGTTTCTCTGCTCATTTCTTTGCCTCCTTATCCTGTATCTATTGGTCTAATCGCCAAACAGGCGTGCTCCAGAAGATAAGAAAGATGGTTGCTGGGACCCCCAAGCCTACTCCGTAGGGCTTTGTCCAAAAGAAAGAGAGCATCGGGACCCCCAGCATCCACGGAGCAAATCTCCATGGGAATCCAAGCTGCTGATGCTCAGAGAAGGTCACTGCACATAGGCCATGGGAACCTGGACTGTGCAGCTGGGGCCACCAGCTCACGTGGTGCTGAGGGATGGTGGCTCACTGTGAGGGAAAGACGGACCCGCACCCAAGGAAGGAGGAGAGAGAATGCCTCTGAGGAGAAACAGGATGAGGGACTGGGCAGGCAAGACTGACGTCCGGTTACCTCACTGGGGGAAGGGCAAGGCATCTGACCAAAATCCTAGACCCTTTTCTCTGTCATGCACTGTCTCACATGTCACCTAACCCATCCTTTCACCTATCGATACTTTAGTTTCTCGTTCAATTGTCCCTCACTCGTGGGTTTTCCTCGCCTTGTCTCTCCATATGTTCAAATTCCACTCACCTCTCAAGCTTGCCCCCTCTGTCATTAATTCTTCTCTCACCACCTCGACACTCATTGATCTTGTTTTCCTCTTATATCCCATAGCGTCAGTAAGTTTTTTTTTATCAAGGCAGAAATGGATACTGGAAAGAGAAAATAGAGGAAAGGTGAAAAGCAAGACTTATTTTTTAATGTCATTTTGTAGAGGACAAAGAATCTGACAAAGCACACTTTGACGATAGAATTACATTTCTGTATCTGACAAGGGAGAGGCTGAGATATGGGAATTTAGGAAGCACAGGTCGGTGGAGCCAGGTCAGAGATGCGGTTTTCATGGCAGAGCTGAAACTGTACATGCCCAGTGATTAAAGGCAGTGCTGGAGAAATACTCCTGGGTGTGGACAGGTCGTACTTGCTATTCCAAGCACAGCAATGCACTTGAGGCTGCCCAAAGCTTTTCCTGTTACGAGCATCTCCTCTGCTCCTTTGGGACCAGGAAGTAGGTCAGACAAAAAGGTTTCATGAGCATGAACTATGCACAGGTGCTGGTCTACATGCTGAAGACGTTCCCAGATGGATCATAAAAAGTAACCACTGCTGGAGCCGGCCCCGTGGCCCAGTGGTTAAGTCCGTGCTCCCCGCTTCGGCAGACCAGGGTTTCACCTGTTTGGATCCTGGCCGCAGACATGGCACCACTCCTCAGGCCATGCTGAGGCGGCGTCCCACATAGCAGAGCCAGAAGGACCTACAACTAGAATATACAACTATCTACTGGGGGGGGGCTTTGGGGAGAAGAAGAAGGAAAAGAGAAAATTGGCAACAGATGATAGCTCAGGTGCCAATATTTAAAAAAAAAAAAACTGCTAACATGACAATAGGAATTTTATCAAGAAAACATTTTTTAAATAATATTTGACACTTGGAAGGAAATGCCACCCATGGCTATCCACCCCGATTTATTCTCCCAAAACTTGTTTTGATGGAGGCATAGAAGCAGAGTAATCACGCAGTATACAAGCCAAGCCCCAGGTGCCCCAAATTGTCTGCGACTTTGGTGCCACCCACTTGAAACAACACCACCGCAGGTGTGTTTTTAAGAGCTCCTGTCTCTTCTGGACCTTTTCGAATGTAAATATTCCTGGGAGGAACAATAAATTCGAGGAATGGACTCTTCCAGATCATAGTCTACTAAGTTTAGGCAGATGAATAACGGGAACCCGGTGGCTTTCAGGTTAATGGACAGAAGCGTATGGAGAGCAGAGCCCTGAAGGGGAGTAAAGCTGAAAGCAGAACACTTCTTCCTTCAGCGTCTCCCTGGGGCTCGCACCTCCACAAACCAACAGGGTTTGGAGTGCTGGACAGCCTGATGCAGATGTCAGCGTAGCTTCAAGAGGTGGCCGCCCCCAGCATTGATCCTCAGTCGGTCAGCACCCCAGTCCACCCCCTACAATATGCAGGGTCCTTGTTTGCCCTCCCCACATCAACCTCACCTCTGTCAGCAGGGCGATGGTCTCATTCTGCACCTAGAGGTCGGCGGACTGACCAGCAAAGTTGTGTTGCCTCGTGCTGCATCCATGCCCCTAGCCTTTCTCAGAAAATGGCTTCAGCTGGACTCATACCTTCCCCGGTTACAGTTCTTACTACTCTGTTTCCTAGCTAAGCAAAGATGCACCTGCTACAAATATGAAGCCACATTTATTAATATTCAATATCGGCATCCGAGAATCAGATTCCTTAGAATCAGAAATTTGCACTCTGGCCAACCACTGCTGAACTGGTTGAGTAAATCTTAGGGATTTATTGTGAAGGAAAATTACTCTACAAAAATAGAAACAGTCTGAAGCATTTTGAGAAGGTATAGACTCAGCTGCAATCTTGCCTCCCAAGGCCGTTGGTCAACAATGTCTGCAGCCCTGCGGAAAGAATGAATCAGTCAAGAAAATGTCAAACAAACAGTCGAGATATTTGTACACTTCTCCCAGAAATCTTAAATACTTTGCATGATCCAGCTGATAATTCATTAAACTGGATTATGTTGAGCAATTCATAACCCATTTTACCACTCTCCTCTCTGTCTAAATCCATCCCTTTGTAATAAATGTTTTATATTTGTGTCACTTTTTTCCAGTTGTGTGGTATCTTGCTCTCTATGTAAGGAATAAATTGCATATCAGCGTGGATTTGGTTGGTATACCCGACGCCGAATCTGTGTTCCTTGAATATGTACTTTCAGTAGTGGGATTTAAGTCTTTTACTTCTTTTTCACCTCAATTCAACAAAATATTCGGCATTATTCTGAGCAAAGCTTGCTGCCTGGTGTTATGGGGGAACTGAAGGTGAATGAAATGCTGTTGCTGCCCTCAGACAGATTGGACTCCGGTAGGTGTTATAAAAACGTGAAAAGGGTCAGTCAGCTCAGTATGGAATCCTTCTTCTGTCGTGTGCTGACCACAAGGCCTTGAGCAAATAAGTTCCATCAGCAGAAGGTTCTCCAACCACGAAATCAAAGTAAACGATTTCACGAGGGTGGTAGGTGCTATAATTTACCCCATTGAGAGCCGAGATTTACCCGATTCCTCCCAAGGTCTCTTAGAAACTGGATTTTGTTTGCAGGGTAGACCTCCTCCAAGTTTTTGTTTTTAGAGAATCCTCTTCCCACTTATCTCTTAGAGTTCTTCCCCTTTCTCTAATCCATGTTAACCAACTATGGCAGTGAGCTCTGTTACCTGAATTCCCTTAAATCCACTCAGACCACACGCTGAGTCTAGAACGTTGGACAAATGATTAGGTCACAGAGGAAGACATTGAACATCTGTTCCTAATGGGACCTCAGCTCCCATCCTGGAGAAGATGGCAGGTCCCTCTCACCTAGGACTCTATGGCCTGGCTCCTCTGCCGATTTCTACTCTTTACCTTTGTCTTCTGGCTGCCTCTCCCTAGTGGACCCGTCTCCCACGAAAATCTGTTCATTTTTATGCAATGCATTGGTTCTCTCTTTGTATCACTTCTTCTCCCCCGCAACCGCACCCTCAGGGCTGTATTTCTACAACCAGAAGGAGACTCAAGGAGACATGCTGAACTAAAATTGTTCTGACACCTACGATAAGAACTTGCTTCCTCGTTTTCAAGCTGAGTTCTCACCCCTGCTAAACTATGAATATAAGGAAGGACATGAAAATATTATTGGCTGAGAGAATATTCTCCAGGCTGTTACAGGATGGAGATGAAGTGACAGGACCTGGGGAAGTTTGTGAAGTCGGTGATATTTGAGCTGTTCCTTGAAGAATATATGCAAATTCGATAGACAGATCTTAGAAAAATGTGATGTTTCCAGCAAGAGAACAATGTGACCAACAACACGGTGTTAGAAAAACACTGTGTGTGGAGAAGAATAAATAATCTGATGTGAATGAAGTGTTAGGGTCGTGAGTGAGAAATGATAGGAAGTAATGAGATAAGGATGGAAATGCATCACTACGATCCCATCTGGGAGGGACTGGAACGTCCTCATAAGGACTTAGACGATTGTGCAGGCAGCGCAACGTTTTGAGCTCTGAAGCGAAGTTCTCCAAAGGGATTCGTGCGTTCATTCAATCGAGGATTGCTTTAGATGACCTCTGAGGTTCCCTCCAACTTTCAGATCCTTTGATTCTAAGATCAGACCTGTGGCTTTCGACAGCAGCTCTGGGCATTAGGAGGGAATGACGGCAGTGATTTGAGACTGGAATGGGGAGAGCTCTCGGGGGCCACCTGGAGAGTTAGTGGGGTAATAAGAACCTGAATTAAAAGGAATGCAGTGTGAGAATGAAAGAGAAAGGGATCCTGGGACGGTTTCAAACGAGCATTTATGGAGATGGGTACCCACTTAGAAGTGATAGGGGGAGAAAAAGGAAAAAACGTGATTGCAAGGTTTGGAGCATTATCTTATAAGTTGTGGTCTCATAACTTCCTGCGTCAATGTTACCTAAGGTTCTTTTAAAAATAGTAACTTCCCAAGCCTCACTCTAGGCCATCAGAATCTCCATGGAGTAAATTTGTAGAAAGGAATAGAAGAGATCGGCTCAATTTTTAGATATGTAAAATTTGAGTTGGCTGAATGACATCGACAACATGAAGATATCTGGCAGAGTTTGTTTTTTTTGCATATGAATATTTAATTGTTCCAGCACCATTTATTGTGCCTCCTTTAATGCAAAGCCTTTGAGCCTTTATCACAAACCAATTGCATATATGTGTGAGTCTACCACTGGACCCTCTGGTATGTTCCATTGATCCATTTTTCTATCATCATGTCAATACCACACTTCATAAAATCCTCCAACCTTATTATTCTCTTTCAAAGTTATCTTAGTTCTTCTGGGTCCTCTAAATTTCCAGATACATTTTAGAATCAGTTTTTCAATTTCTACCAAAAAAAAACACCCCAGTGAGATTTTGATTAGGATTTCATTAAATCTATAGATCAATAAGGCAGAATTGACATCTTAACAACATTGGGTCTTCTGATCCATGAACACAATATATCGCTCCATTTGTTTAGTTATTTAATCTCTCTCCACAATGTTTCATGGTTTTCATGGTACAGATCTTGCACGTCTTTTGTCAGATTTGTCCGTTTAAGCATTTTGTTTTTTGATGCTGTTGTAGATGCTGTTTTTTAAATTTTAATTTCCAGTTATCAGTTGCAAGTATATAGAAATGCAATTAATTTTCGTGTATTGATCTTATATCCCACGACCTTGCCAAACCCACTTACTGGTGAATAATAATAATTATTATTATTCCTTCTAGTGGCTTTTTGTGATTTCAAAGGATTCTCTACGTAGATGATCACGTCACCTGCAGATGTACTTAGAAAACATTTGTTGAATGAATGAATGGTTCTGCAGTTCCAACCAGACTTAGAAACTCGAATTTGAAAGAGTGAAAATAGATAACATTTCCAAAGTAGACCACGTAGTATGAATAAGGAAGGGAAAGAGAAAGACGAGGAGCTGAAGGCTGAATGTTAGCACAGGAGACCGATGCAGGTGTTCCAGACACACGGGATTTTCCAGCATTTTTCATTCACTTCCAGGGCATTGTTTCTATCTTTGCTTCTGCCCCTGAGTAAATGGGACTCCCATGATCCCTCTGTAAAGCCACACTTCTATACACTGACAAAAACAGGCAGCGCGCCTTAACACGCTATTAACCAGGGATATGCTTTTGGATTGCAAGGAACTGCAGAGGAAATAAACTAGAAATGAGTATCTCAGTAGGAAGATTAGAAAAAATGAGAATATATGTGGGGAAAAATAATTTATGTTTGAACACCATTTTCCAACAGGTTTGTGGCTCTCTTGTAAAGAAAAATACAGTTATGATCTAAAAACTCATCAGACTCTCCATACTTTCTTGTTATACTGCTGCATGCGTGTGCATGTATGTGTGTATTAGTTCAATGGGCATCCACCAAAGAGAACTCTATAATTAGAAGGATGCTATTCTTACTGCAGGTATTTCTAAAGGGAGCAGAAGTAACAGCAGTGTTGCTTGTAAAGAAATAGCGAGCAGAAGTAGAATCGAATGCATGATTCAGCCCCATGGAGTCTCTGAGCCGCAGGAAGGAAAGAACCATCTATGAGTCAATGCAGATGGCGGAGCAGCAGATACTCCAAGAGGCTCCCCGCAGTAGATCAGCCTGTAAACTCAAGTTCTTTCTGCAGATTTGTCTGTGTTTCTCTTGTGAAAGAAAATGACCCTGTAGCTAAAATGTAGATTCACAATGCAGGAAAAACAACATCTGGAGCCTTAGCCGGAAGCAAAGCAGGCCCAGGCAATGGCATGGTGTCCAGTGGGGACCAACCATGAGATCCGCTGAGTGGCCCTGCGTGCTACCACCAACAGCATATGTTTGCACGCTAAGGAACATCGGTCTCATTTAGAATAAATTTGCATCCATCAAAGTCAAACAGCGAGCACATGTTCTGTTGTGTATAAATGGCCCTTAGGATGTCAGGGGAACTTGAACCGCATTCCTACTCAACAGCCAAGTTCTCATGGAGGAGAAAATGCAGATACGGCGAAGGCTGAGCTGGGAGTCACGTGTTCCTTTGACGCCTGGAGCGGTCCTGTGATTTATGCAGAGTCTCGCTTCTGAGAGGGGTTCTGGAAGGTGGGGGAGAGGGGGGGTGAGAGGAGGTGGAGTAGGGAAGGTCAGGCCCTCCTTCGCAGGAAGAACAGGTGTGGAGCACCTGGATGGGCTTGCAGCTTTGCCATCACTTCTGTGGAGCCAGTCCCTTCACTCCTACGAGTCTTGTGGAAGCTTCGATTACATGAGCTTTAAGCCACTTGAAGCTGCTAAGCTCTGTGGCTCCTGGTGTGGCATCGATGAGAATGAACCCTCTCATTTTAACAAGTTAGAGAGAGCCAGGCTCACCCCTGAATGAGCCAGCCTCCCTCCAGGACACCTGATCACATTTCAAGGGGCCAGTGAAGGGATCCTTTGGAGATTGGGGGCCGGAAAACCGAGAATGACCATCGGGCATCCCCTCCCCACACACAGGCAGGAGAAGTAGAATTTCCCCTGTTTCTGATGGCTGGGCGGTATTCTCTGGGCCCCATCCATGGTGTCCCAGGGGGCTGCTTTGGGGGTTTCCGTGGGGTGGATGTCCCCACCCAGGCCAGGCCCTCCCGCCCTGCTGCCTTCCCAGGTCTCAGTGTCCCCTCCCTGGCAGCTCTCATTTTTCTGCCGTCAAAGCATTATGGCCCCCACTGGCCTTCTCTCCCCTCACTCTAGATAACAGAAGTAGCCATTGTAAGCAGGGAGAGGACAGACCCTAGAACGGTGTGTGCTTGGAGGCTGCCAAGGTGGTGAGGAAGAGCTGGGAGTGACCCCCGAGGAAACGGCACCAACTCACATGACACAGGCTGTGTGACACCATCTGTTACGGGTTGAATCCTGTCCCCAAAATTCACATATTGAAGCCCCACCCCCAGGACCTCACACTGTGATTATATTTGGAGACAGGGCCTTTGAAGAAGTAATTAAGTTAAGATGAGGTCCTCGTCCCATATGACTGGGGTCCTTGTAAGAAGAGATCAGGGCACAGACACACAGAGGGACGACCACATGAGGACGTAGGGAGGAGACGGCCGTCTCCACACGAAGGAGAGAGGCCTCAGGAGGAACCAGCCCTGTCCACACCTGGATCTCAATGTCCAGCCTCCAGAACTGGGAGGAGATAAACATCGGCTGTGGAAGCCCCGGCCTATGGTGCTCTGTCACGACGGCCTGAGTTGACAGGTGCGCCATCCTCGGGTGCTCAGAAACTCCACCGCAGCCTTTCATTTTCCCGGTGGCCCTGTGGTCACCCCCGGATGACGGAGGTGTGACGGCACGTTAGAGAAGCCTGCTGTGCCCGGGAGCTGGGGGCTCGGGGAGACCTGTGTCATTCTGAGCAGACACCGGTGGACGAATGAGGGAGGAGACCCCTAAAGCCCTGCTCGGAGGCCATTGTATTTTATCTCGTGAACGGTGACTTACCCTCCACGTCATCGTGTGAGACATTTTTGTCGGGCCTTATACATCCAGGCCCAGGGTATACACCTCTTCCAGCAATGGTGTGTGACTGCTGCCATCTAGGTCACCTCCCCACCCAACACTCTGTCCTCACGCTCCCCCATCCCAACAGTAAGGCCTTCCTCTCCTAACTGGGGTGCCCCCATCCCGTCATCCTTCATCCCAGCTCCCTGGGGATTTTCCCTTCCTGTTACAGTTGCTGTGGTTTGAATGCTGGTGTTCCCCAAACTGTCGTGTTGGAGCCTGACCCCCAATGTTTTGGTGTTAGGAGGTGGGGCCTTTGGGAGGTGATTAGGTCATGAGGGTGGAGCCCTCGTGATGCGATTTCTGTCCTTATAGAAGAGACGCCAGAGAGCTCCCTCGTCCCTTCCACCGTATGGGGACACAATGAGAAGACAGGTCTGTGAACCAGGAAGCGGGCCCTCACCAGACTCTGAATCTGCCAGAGCCGCCATCTGGGACTTCCAGCTCCAGAACTGTGAGAAGTAAATGTCCGCTGTTTAAGTCCCAATCTGTGGCATCTGTGACAGCAACATGAATGGACTAAGGCAACAACCCATACCTTTTAACGTATGCACTTGTTCGTGCATACACTATGTGTATGTTAGCTCGTTTGTTTAGTGCATATTTCCCACTAGAATCGAAGCCCCAAGACAGTGGAACCATGACTTACTAGTCACCCGTGTGCCCGGCACCTAGCTCAACGCCCACCATTCAGTAGACGTGCAATAATTACGCGTCGGATGATTACGTGAGTAAATCATAGCTGTATGAAAAAGCCAGTGGCCTGAGAGTCCACACGTCGAAGTTAAAACTTACCAACTTGGGAACGCTTCTCCCAGACAGAGAAAGAAGCCCCTGGGGAAACACTTCCTGGAGATGCCTTCGGGTGGGGCTCCGGCTTCAGTTTCTGAAAACAGCTGCCTTGCCCGTCCGCCGCTCCACAGCCTAGAGCTCAGCCTCCACTTTCACACCCACAATTAGTGAGATTCATATTCCAGAAGAAAGCTAGACTGTTCATTTGTGTTAACTCGGCACCCGGGACCCATCAGCTCGCTGAGAGCAAGCAGAGCTATCTTTCGTCTTTTCAAAATGGGCCCTCGGTTGCCATCTACGGAATAATCTTAAACCTTCGGGACCCGAGCCTCAGCATCTTGTTTAAAAACACAGAACTTTTACAAAAATCTTTGTTCCAAACTAGATATATAGAAATACAATGCCACTTTAACACTGAAATTTTAAAAGTTATGTGCACATATTTATATAAGTGGGTTTCCATTTGATTCAAGGATAACTATTTTAACCAAAAGTATCTCACTTCGGAGCATACAAGTCAGGGCCTTGTGTTTCCGCGTTTATGCGTGCAATCATTTGGCTCTGCATAAATACCATGTATTGTTTCTTTTTTATAACTTCCATTTTGAAGTGCCACATATGACAAAGTTCAATGAAAGTGATAATTCGCAGCATGATCTGTCTTCTCTTCCCTAATTGCATATGATTCCCAAGGAAATTTTACTAAAAGTCTTCGATATTCACCCGAGTTGCCCTCTCCTCAAGCGTTCTCCACCTTTCGTATTCCTTTCAATCTACCAAACTCAGCACACCTCTTCCGAGATCACTAATTCGTCTGCCCAGCGAGTGGGGATGCTTTCTCTGCTGAAAATAATTGCCTTGTCCACACTGTGAAGCTAATGAGCTGGCCGCTTTTTCTGAAGTAGCCAAACTGAACTCTCCTCTCAGAAATTAGATTTTTATCAAGCTGTAATTGAAATTTTAAAAAGGAAGAAAGAAAAGAAGGAAAGAAGGAGAGAAAAAAAACTTCCGCAAAGTCCTGAAGTGAAGCTGCTGGATTTACAGCAAATGCAGTTGCACATGTTCAACATCTGAGAAGAGAATGTAGCTCTGCTGTTGCAATCACACAACAGACAAATGAGTGCTTCTCCTGTATATTTTTACCAGCAACTTATAAAGTCATTTGTGCAGCAACAGGACTGGCGCTTTCTGCCTGGGGGGCCGGCTCGCCTCATCAGCAGGCACTCAGCCCAGCAGGAGGTGAGACCAGGCAAGAAGGTCTGAGGGAGGGGAGGACAGACAAGGGGAACAGAGCAGTCACCGCTTCTGATCCTTCTGGAATGAGCTGACCATTAGGACCACCCGCCAATCTAACACGTCCAGAGACATGGATTAAAATTGGCTAAAACTCTCAAATCAGATCAAAGGAGCCGGCAGAAGGGTAACTCTACGTGGGTGCCAGGGAGGAATTTAAATTCCCTCGCAACACACACACACGCATGCACGCACACACACACATCTCCTCAGATTTCCCATAATGACACCTTGGAAGGGCATTTACCTAAAAGTGATTACAACCAAGCCACGGAGACTGAAGCATTCGGCAATCACTGCCGAGCAGGATGGGCGTCACTTTGCATCAGTCGGTGTGAGGAATCTTTTACATAATATAAATCACCGTCTAATTGTGAGTCTGATAGCACCTGCCATCGTCAGTATGCTCAAAGCTCCCCCCGGCCACTGGGGAGGCCAGGAAATGAAATTATGCAGAACCAAGCTTCGGTCCATCAGGAAAGGAAGAGAAAACTGCCCCGTGTGAAACCAAAGTGGCCTTGAGGATAAAGGAGTAGTAAGTCCTAGTGGGTTAGCACACAGTGTAAGTCACGGACATGAGAGGGGAGGAAATGCACCAGAAAAGCATCGCGTCCACCCACAGATGCAGAAGCTCCAGAGAAACCGCCACATACTGCAGGACACGGCCCAACTGGAAAACCCAGGCATTCGTCCCCTGCAGACCGGGGTCTGCCACCTCCTGTCTTATAAACCTGAGCAGGTTTCCCTTACCTCGCCTTGGTATCGAGAGAACCAGGATTCAATGAGAGCCTGTAAATTATCTAAAACGAAGCTTGGACAGTTGATCCTCAACAAACATTACTTACAATCCTTTGCCTTTGTGAAAATGAAGTCCACTTGTGAACATACTAGTCAGAGGATCAAAAATAGGTTCTCAGCTCATCTTTTAATTGAGCGAACTCCAGTGTCCTTGACATTCCTCCTTCCCACCTCCTCTCCCGTTTGGGACGCCCGCTACTTCCAGCATTTCAACCTCTGCCAAGATCGGCCACGTCAAGGGCAAAGGAGTTGACCATCGCTGGGCTCTGATTTGAGATCAGAAAGACTTGTCTGCAAGGAAATCTGGTCTTCGTTTTGGTCCGTTACAGAGACAGTATCTTTCAGGCACAAGGACATTTCTGTGGATTAGTCGTTATTTTCAGGAAACCACTAAGAGGCAAACAAATTTACTGGAAGGAGAAGCAACGTCATGAATGACCTGCCACCACCCTCTCACCAAGAGAATGTGCTGATGGGAGCTTGGGTCCTGGGCTGGGAGCAAGGTTTGTGGCCATCCCCAGTGGTTCCTACTGAGTCCTGCACCCCAGGACGTGCCCAGGTGGGGGGCTTCTGTGGGTGGTATGAGACCCCTGGGTACCTCGACAAGGGCGTGTTTCCACGAGGTTTTGATGATGACGTGCCCATGCAGGTGCATCAGTCGTAGCAAATGTACCATCTAGCGGGGGATGCTGATGGTGGGGGAGGCTGTGCTTGTGGGGTCAGGGGGCATGTGAGAAGTCTCTGTACCTTTCTCTCAATTTTACTGTGAACTTAAAACTGCTCTAAAAAGTAAAGTCTATAGAAAAATCTTTTAATTAATCCAGCTCTATCTTTAGGCTTAATTGTTGGGGAAAGGGAGCTAAAATATGATGAGTTAGCCACATCTAGTCAAAGTAAAACTAAATTCTTCCTCTTTCTTATCACCGGGGAAGAAGGATTTGAGTACTCTCTTGGACTTTAACTCCTTAGTACTGAAGAATGGACTCAATAGAAAACTTACACTGTTTTGAAGTCTGCCAGCACGCGGAGGGTTTTGGATTGTTGGGTTTTTTTAATCTGAAAACCTCAGTGAACACGGCTGTCTTCCTTCAGACCCAGAAACAAGGTTATTGTTTTTTGCTTTTTCTCCCATCAGACCCTCATGGCCATTCTGGTTTTCATAGGAAGGAAAAGAAAAGTCGGGGGGAAGCAGGCCCTGCATCGTCGACAATGGCTCCCCTGCAAGAAGTGGGGGAACAAGTGACAGCGACCCCACAACCTTATCAACGCCGACTCCCCTGACCTCTAGTCCCACAGCCACTATCAGCCCACTTCTCAGACTAGCGCACATTTCTCGAACCAAAACATAGAGCAGACGCAACACAATAACCCCGCCCCAAAAATTTATTCACGCTCATTCACGTTTCTTCTCTCAGTGCTGTCACAACTGAACATCACGAGTACCGTGGGGTAATGCTGGTGGCGGTTTAGTCCTAGCAATAGCAACCCTCATGGTAAGGAATACGTATGCGTACTCACTGTGGCCAGTCACCATGGACACCGAATGCTCACAGTAGCCTGCGTATTCACTACCATTAATAATAATAATTGTTGGATAATAGACAGGGTATAAAGAAATCGTGCAACTTAACCAAGCAGGGAAGTCATCACTCAAATTCTGAGCTGACTTGAGTCAGGACCCTGAACCCTCATACCCCATGCTCCTCTTGGACTCACTGAAGGAGAAGCCAGATTACTGTGCAGATTTCTAGCTAACCGTCTGGGATGACGTGGGCAAGATTTGTAGATCTTCAGATCAAGCATACGTGCTACACTTTTACAATTTCATGGAGACGTGCTAAAGAGCAGAACGGTGCCCTGTGACGTGTTGGCGTAGGAGCTCCCACACCAACTCTGTTTGTGTGTATTCAGGCAGCTTCGGCTGCTAGAACAAAATGCCGCAGACCGAGGGGCTTAAACAAGAAGAACTTACAGTCTCAGAGTTCTGGAGGCTGGAAGTCCAAGATCAAGGTCCTGGAGGGCTGGTGTCTGGCGGGGGGCTCTCTTCCTGGTTTGCAGACGGCCACTCTCTCCCTGTGTCCTCCCGTGGTGAGAGAGCTCTGTGGGGTCTCTTATCAAGACTCTAGCCCTACCAGATCAGGACCCACCTTATGACCTCACTAACCTTAATGACTTCCTTGAATGCCCCATCTCCAAATACGGCCACACTGGGGGTTAGGTCTTCAACAGAGGAATTTGGTCAGAACACAAATATTCAATCCATAACAGCATATTGCCCATGTAATCTTGGGCAGGAAATATAATGCCTCTAGCATTCATCTGAGGTGCCACTGTGTCCTCTGCCTGCTTCATAGGGCTTCTATGAGGATCGAATGAAATATATATGAAGATGTTTGCAAACTATTAGAAACTGTACAACACCCACTAAACAAGAATGAAAGGAAAAACGTCAGCTAGATACACAATGTGAGGCGTGGATACCACACTGGACAGAATCCTTTATTAGTCAACGGTTTTCTCCCCTTCTCCTTTAGAAGAAAAAAGCCAATAGCTATAGAAGAGAAATCATATTTCTTAAAAATCCGGGGTCACAGCGTGAATCCTCCTGCTCAATTTCCCACATTTCCTTCCAGACAATGAAGAATGAGGCCAGACTCTCATTAAAATTCTAACAGTAACAACAAAGTTCACCAGGTTAAGGGCGGCCTGAACTGCTTCAGAAGGAGTCTCAGAACCAGACAGAGACGAGAGGGAGATCTGCGTAATGAGGACGCACGCTAATCCCAGGCCTCCTGCCTCAGCATCTGCTGACACCCGCTTACACTTAGCCCGGCAGTGTTACTGCGTCAGGTAAGCGTCGTACTAAAGAGAAATCACCAGAAAGACTTTTGAGAGCAGTCCGTGTGAACAAACATCACCTTTTCTTTTTGGACTGTGGCTGTTTCTCAAACGTCTCCTTATCCATCCTAAGAGTTCCTCCCATCACCATCTTCATTGTGCATTTGGAATCTATCCCGCCTGACTCACTCACGGGGTCCACGTTCCCCTCTGCAGAAAATGATTGACAGATCACAGGAGAGCAAGGAAACAGTCATCCTAAACTGGATCCCAGGAACTAGGGATGAAAGCGTCATTCCGTCAGCCCAATAAAGCGGAACGGACAGCGTCAAGTCAGCAGAAGCCCGTGCCGTGTGCCTCGTCTGCCCCCTGAGACGTGAGGGACGGGCCTGTGTTATATTGTTGTCCTCCTGCAGAAAAACTAAGAGAAAGGGTGTGGTGGTTGTTCTCTTTACTAACACAGAACGCAGGTTTTCCCCTTAAAGAACATCACTGAACTAAGACCCTGAAAATAGTCATGCGTCCCACTCACTCTCATATTTTTCAAATTTAATACTTTTCACTAGAAAGCTAAAGAATTTGGGCTACGTTTATTTTTTTCTATTCATGCTAATTTAATTGTATGCAAAAGAAAGAAGCTAGGCCCCCTGTGGAAGCTCTGCCCGCCACACAGAATATCGTATACTGAAAGTGTTGGCCGCAGAGGGCATGTGCCCATCATCCTGGCACCACCAAAGGACCAGCGTCCTGGGCCCCGATTTCACTCAGGTTCTCAGCTCAGGGTGAGCTAGGGGCATCCTCCCAAAGGGGGATGGGGACAGCGCCCAGGAGCTGCTGCTTTCTGAATGGGCCACATCCGAGTCATTCGACAGGACAGTCCTTGTCCAGAACGCCTCCCCTCAGGAGTCGAGGGAGAAGAAGACAAACCAGGAGTTATGGCATCTTCTGTGCTGGTTTAATTCCCACCTCTCAGCTGCTAGGTGGATGTTTTCCTGTTCCCCTTGACAGAGTTTATAATAAATTATAATAAATAAGTTTATAATAAATTTGTTAACCTTAAAAAACCACTGAGGGCCCCAGGATGACTTTTGACACTGACTTGACTCCTTTCTTCTCTCCCCCGGAAATCTCCCATCCTGGGGGTGAGGGGTCACCTGCACCCCTCCCGACGTGGCCTCCCAGCCGTGCACCTGGCAGGCGGGTCCCCATAGATCACTCCTGGGGATGCAGGCCTGGAAGGCGCCCTGCAAAGCCCCGAGGGGGGAAAGGATTCCAGAAGGGAAGTCACCAGACCCCTCACACCTCACCCCGGGATGCTCGCCTGTGGTGCCACATGGCCAACGCTGTTTAAGGAAAAGAAGTTGGGAAAGAGAGGAGGGAGAGGAGAAACCCATGTGTCATTCCAGACAGACAGTTTCCTAATTCCTCAAAATGCTCTGAAATTCCCAAATATTCAAAATGGACATTTCAAATGATCAAGCCCACTGGCTGTCTCCGTGTCCGATTAACCAGGTTCTGACCCTCCCGCCACGCGAGGGCGGCTCCTGGAGGAACATGCTGGAGACACAGCTGTTGCACCAAGAAGCGTGTTCTGCACGGGGCCTGACAACAGAGGATTGAAAGTCACCCCCACCTGTCTCAAACAGCAGCCCTGGGACCCCAAAACCCTCGGTCATCACCAGAAATAATATTTCCATGCAACTTTTTTAAAAATCAAAATTCATGCCGAAAAGTCCACAATGAACAAAAAATCGAAACTTTAAATAAAGACAGGATCCGACAGGGCTGCGCTGGGCCACACCAAAGCCCGAGGCAAAAGGACAGATGTGGCCCCTTTTGTATGTGTTCACAGATTTTTTGAATGGTTAGTTTTTTTCCAGAACTTAAGGTAGTTGGAAAATATTGAAAAATTGAAAAGTAGGTGAGTTCAATCTCACAGCATTATTTTAACTTTTTGTTTTATTTACATTGAAAACAGAACTTACTATAATTTTACTTTCCAGACATGAATGGACGCAAACTTGTCAATAATATTTTCAAAATGCACTTCTCAGTTGATCTCGTTTCCAGCGGAGAGAATGGCCACGTTTGGTGATTTCTCTGGACCAAGTTACAGTCTGAATTTTTTATATTAACTTCAATTGACTAAAATATCTTTTACAGAATATCACTGTGACTTGTATTGTTAAAAAATTCTCAAGGCCACTTCCGTGCACTTCTATGCACCACTTGGCAAGCCATGCCGTGGTAGGCGTCCCACATATAAAGTAGAGGAAGATGGCACGGATGTTAGCTCAGGGCCAGTCTTCCTCAGCAAAAAGAGGAGGATTGGCAGCAGGTGTTAGCTCAGGGCTAATCTTCCTCAAAAAAAAAAAATGATTTCAGAGCAGAGACACTGGCTACTGCTTGAAAAATCAGATGTATTCATGCAGGATGACTTATTTTTAGTTAAAAATTCAAAATCTGAAGACAGTTTAATTTTGCCTTTCTCCATTTCAAATGTGAAATGAAGGCATTTATAATCTCATAAATTTCGATTTGATATCCACTTTTCCCACAATAATTGATACCCTCATCTGATGAATCATACATTCCAGTTTCTTAAATGCAGGAAGAATATTCATATCTTCTGCTACAATTTTAAATTCATCAAACCTACTTCCAAAGTCACTCTCTCCCGTTTGTTGTAATTCACAATTCTCATTGAAAACGAGGAGAGGAAAGAAGTCAATTTTGGAGACCTTATTGGTGACGTGGCTGCCATCACAACCAAGAACATCCAATGATAACAAATTCCTCTTTGGATATAAATAAAATATTTAAATTTAAAATACTTCCATGAGTTTTAATACTTTTTTAATTTTCAATATTTTTTCACTTCCTTTAATGTTTTGGAAAAAAATTAACCAAAAAAAAAAAATGCTGAAAATGTACACAGGAGCGACATTCTTCCTACTGCCTCGGGCTCCAGTGTGGCACTGCCAGCGATAGTCAGTGATGCTCACAGGCCCTCAGTTCTGGACGGAGCGTCTGTGAGCCGGGTTTCTGCACCAGCCCCTCGCTCTTTCTGCAGCCCGTGCTCAGTGGCTCGATAGTTAGGGTCTGTTCATACTCCCTTCGTCCTCTCCCTCTCTGTCTCTGATTTCCCCCTGCCGTCCTCAGTCTCAAAGCATGAAGGAGAGTGAGGAGGAGGGCAGCGGATGCATGCTCCCCTTGGTTTCCTTTTGGTCCCGTCTTGGACCTTGCTCTTCTCGAAGAACACCCCTCTCCTCTGCTCTGGGGCCTGGGCAAGCCGTTTAATACTCTGCGCCCTCGTTTCCCCATCATTAAAACAATAAAATCTGCTTCATAAGTTTGCTATGAGGGTGAAATGAGCACACACACACACGCGCGCACACACACACACATACTTCAAACAGTTCTTGGCAGCTGGCCTGGTGGTGTAGTGGTTAAGTTTGCACGCTCCGCTTTGGCAGCCCAGGGTTCATGGGTTCAGATCCTGGGCGTGGACCTACACATGGCTTATCAAGCCCTGCTGTAGTGGAGTCCCACGTACAAGATGGAAAAAGATGGGTACAGATCTCAGCTCAGGACCAGTCTTCGTCACCAAAAAAAACCAGTCTTAGCACATGGCGAATCCTGTGTGAATACTGTTACTACAATTCTAGGTAAAGCTGTAGGCAGGAAGCTGCCCTCTGGCTTAACCCGCCTGTCAGCCCCACACGCTTATCACGGCTGAGATGTGACGTCACCTCCTCACCTGCTGACCAGCCAGCTCATTGCCGCTTCATGGAGGCCGCCAGCAGACAGGACACGCCCGGGCCAGAGGCAGAGGGCTTCGCTGCTCATAGTGGCACACAGCACGCAGCTGTTCCCGGTGCCCAGAGCCCCATGGGGGTGACACATTGGGCCTGAGTCACAGCTGGGGAACCCGAGCTGGGGAATCTGCTGCTTTTACAGCAAGAAGTGAGCTGTTTCCTGTGAGGGGAGGTGTCCTTGCCTCATCTCCTAAGGTGACCGGCTGTGTGACCAACCCTGACAAATGGCCTGGGAGAAAGGGTGGTCAGGGCCCTGAAAGCCTGGCACACCCAGCAAGGCACGTGCAAGCACGAGAGGCCCCAGAGGTCTCCCTGCCTGCACCGTTCACTCCCTTTCTGTTCCACGCCTGTTGGCCTCTACTGTCCTCAGGCACCAAGGGCTCTCACACAATGTAAGATGCTCCCAGGGATGTCTAGAGCTTATGCTAATCTGACTCTCCCCACAATGATGCAGACTTACCGTATTATCCCTCCTGGATGTAAGCTATGTGCTTTTCACATCCTAAGGAATGAAGCTCTAATAGTGTAATTTTACGTCCCATGACCCCCAAGTCAACGAGAATGCTCCCTGGCACATTCCTCACATCCGATCCTATATTCTAGACAATGAAGGAAAAGGGCGTTCAGTGACCTGGGGAGGCTTTGCTGTCGGAAGGGCTGGAAAGAGCATTCGCTGAAGCTGCTGTACGAGTTCCCTAGGGCTGCCATGACAGACCCCGCAAATTTATGGCTTCAAACACCAGACATTGATCCTCTCACAGTTCTGGAGCCACAAGCCCTAAACCCAGGCGTCTGCAGGGCTGGTTCCTTCTGGGGGCTCCAGGTGCCCCTTGGCTTGTAGATGCATCTCTCGCATCTCTGCTCCGTCTTCCCGTGGCTTCTCCTCTGTGTCTCTGTGTCCGTCCTTTTCTGTCTCTGTTAAGGGCACCTGTCACCACATTCAAAGCCCCCTTAATCCAGGATGGTCACGTCTTGAGATCCTCACATTAGTTATATCCGCAAGGGCCGTTCTTCCAAATGAGTCCGCATTTCGAGGTTCCAGACGGATGTCTCTTTTGGGGGACATCATTCACCCCGCTGCAGCCGACAGCCACGTTTGGGAGCCCGGGGGAGGCCCCAACCCTGACGTGACCCAGCAGAGGCCCTCGTTCTCCTCCTCCCTCCACCAGCGAGCCGTGCAGGGACCCCACAAATGGGGGTCAAGAGGCACACCCGCGGATAGGACCCCTGCCGGCTGCGGGCCACACCTCAGAAGAGGCCTGAGCCAGAGGGAGGCCCTGTGATGCAAACCACCAGGTCAGCAGACCGTGCCAGGCCCCCCTCAGCTTTCTCCTGGCAAGAGCCAGGGGGCTGTCTCAGGTCTCTGCACAGACGGCCTCATTCCTCCTGGGGTCGCCCGACGGCACCAGGCAGAGACGATGTGTGGCCAGCCAACATCCAGTTCAGCCACATGTGTAGGGTCAGTACGAGAAGATGCTGCGAAGTGATTACCCAGAGGGAATGCTCAGCTTGTTTTCGGGAATGAAGTTAGCTGTTTTGTTGCTGTGGTTTTTAAAGGGGTCACAGGGCCCCCCCACGCAGTCCCAACCTGCTGCCCGCTCCTCAGGCGCCCCCGCCAGACCCCGGGGACAGCGGCCAGCGCTGTCTGCATTTGTGGGCGGGGGGCTCTCCCCTCCGGAGCACAGATTCTCCACTGTCGGCTGCAGCGAGCCAGGCACTCGAGCACGTCTCTTTCTCATGCCAAATCGGCCAGCAGCCAGGCCCCTGCTGAGGTCTGCGGTGCTGGGGGCAAGCAAGGGCACCCCTGCAACTCCTACAGCCCCTCTGCTTCAGCGGGGTGTCCTCGCCTCCGTTACTTTCTCTCTCAGTAGGAACATCCGGTTCTGAATCTCAGGCCCACACCTGGGGGAGCCCCTGCCCCCAGAGTGACCGGTGATGCCCGCGGTCCAGGGAGGATGCCTTTGCGTGGAGAAGAATGCTAAGCCTCTTGTTAGCCGCCATCGCTAACACGTGCAGCACGCGGCAGCTGGCCTCCAAGAGCACGCAGGAGAGCTCGGGGCTGGAAAGAGCGTTAAGTTCTAGTTAAAGCCCGCGTGTGGAGGGTTAACATCAACAGTCTCCCTTCCGAGTTAGGGAGTAGATAGATAGGTCCACGCTGGGCAGAATCAGCATGCCGCTTTAGACAGCGGTGGCGTCTCCTTCTGGGGCAGTTTGGGGCAATCCCCGTGTAATTATAAATGACCACAGGAAGAGCAATTAAGCTGGGCTGACGACTCCACAGATTCTTAAAGACAAATTGCCTGGGAAATGACTGAGGTGTGATGACACCACTCAGGTAACAAGGGGTGCTGTGCATGCTGCCCTCACACTGGGCATTCCAGTCGGGCAGCAGGTCACGGACAGAAAGAGCTTAATGACACTGCCAGGAGCTGAATCAATGGCAAAGTTGGTGAACTGGACAGGGTGGGGTTAAGACCAGAGATGAGAAGCTCAGCCCGTCTGGGAGCCAGGTGACCCTGGGCAAGGCCATTACTGCTTGGTGCCTCGATTTCCTCATCTGGAAGACGGAGCTGCACACAGTGGTGCCCGTGGGCAGGTGTGTTGGAAGCATTAAGTACGGGGACGTGTGCGTGTGCTCGGGGTCCTGCTGGCACAGAGTAAGCGCCAGCGGGATGTTTGCTGTTTCTCTCACAGGAGCTCTGAGGAACATTCGGCAAAGTCCTCGTGCCTTGGATTGTGTCCCCAAAAAGGATCTATTCAAGCGCTAACTCTCGGTTCCTGGGAACGTGACCCTATTTGGAAACAGGGCCTTTGCAGATGCAATCGTCTCAGATGAGGTCACGCTGGGGCGAGGTGGCCCTTAGTCCAAGGTGACGGGAGCCCTCATCAGGGGAACTTCGTGCCAAGACACGCACACAGCGGAGAAGCCCGTGTGACACAGTCAGAAACTGGAGCGATGTGTCCCCAAGCCAAGGAGCACCACAGTTGTTGCACCATGGGTAGCGGGAAGAGAGGCCGGAACAGGTCCTCCCCAGAAGCTTCTGGAAGGAGCCAGCCCTGCTGACACCTTGATTCAGGACTTCCAGGCTCCAGAACTGGGAGAGACTAAACTTTTGAGGTCTAAGCCACCAGTGTGTGCTAATTTGTTACGGCAGCTCCAGGAAACCAACCAAAGGGACACAGAGCAGTCAGGAAAGCGTTTTGGAAAAAGCAGGCTCTGAATGAAGGGGAAGGAGGGAAGATGGCAGAGGTTTGGAACGGCCACTGGACGGCTTTGGCTGAGGGTCATTGCTGCATGGATTGGTGTCGTTAGTGAACCAGGCTGAACTGGATTACAGAAGACTGAGGGGAGTGTGTGTGTGTGTGTGTACACTCATGCCTGTGTGTCCCACACCTATACAAGGCCATCGATCACACATTCCCCACTGGGTTATAAGCACTCGGTCCAGGAGTGTGTTGCCCATTTCCTCGTCACTTCAACAGCCAGCACAGCGCTATTCAGCAGTGTGGCTACAGAGGAGTCAGGGAGGGGAAGAGGGGACAGCCGTCTGAGGGTCCAAACGTTGCCTGGTGGTGGTGCAGAAGCCCTGAAGACAACGCAGACGTGGGAGGGCATGTGGCTGCTGTGCCAGCTGCCGAGAGGAGCACAGCGGACTCAGCAGCAACAAGAATGACGCTGTCCCCTGCCCCGGGGGGACAGAATTGCCCGAGCCTGCCGGTGGCATTTTAATTTAAGGGAGAATATACTAGTTTAGGTAAACCACTCCATAAACCAGTAGTTTAGGTCTGAAGTGGTGCTGTGGTCTGAATGTTGCATCCTGGCATTCGTGTGTTGAATCCTAACCCCCAGAGTGATGGTGTCAGGAGGTGGGGCCTTCAGGAGATGAAAGGTCATGAGGGTGGAGCCCCCGTGAATGGATTCATGTCCTTATAAAAGAAACACCGAGAGCACCCTCATCCCCTCCACCAGGTGAGGACACGGTGAGAAGATGCCATCTATGAACCAGGGAGGGGGTCCTCACCAGACACTGAAGCTGCTCAGGCCTTGATCTTGGACCTCCAGCCTCCAGAGCTGTGGGAAGTAAATGTCCGTTGTTTAAGGCCCCATCTGAGGTGTTCTCTTCAGCAGCCCAAATGCACTAAAACAAAAGGCCTCAGAGATTCTTGGGTTCTAGAGCTCCTGTGAGGAAAGGATGAGAAGGAGAGAGAGAAAATAAGGAAGCATTCAAGGCCAATGCATGTACCACCTAGGAAATATTCCTCCTCAAGCGTTGGACGTGCATATGCCCAAGCTCCTTTGAAAGCCCTGTCCAACAGAGCTTTCTGCAGAGGCAGAAGTGGTCCAATTTGTGCACCCCCGTGGAGAAGCACTAGAAACGTGTGGCCGTGAAGCTCCTGAAATGTGGCTAGTGGGACTGAAGAACTGAAGTCTTAATTTTATCTAACTTTCGTTGAAGGCCTTCGACTGATTAGGTGAGGCCCATCCACATTAGGGAGGACCATCTGCTTTACTCAAAGGTCACTGATTTAAATGTTCCTCTCATCCAGGAGCTCCCTTCTAAACACACCCAGGAGAAGGTATGACCAAATATCTGGGCACTGAGGCCCAGCCAAGTTGACACATAAAATTAACCATCGCATGGGGCATTCTTCAAGTCAGCGGCAGGGAAGAAAAGGCAGAGGAAGGGAGGGAGGCAAGGCTCCAGAGGGAGAGAGGCCTTGGCAATACGCAGACCTTGTTCAGAGCCTTTTCCAAAGAAATCAAGCACAGACGATGCTGCTGAGACCAAGGGGACTGGGCGTGAGTTCCCAAAGCACATCCTTACCTGTGCTGGGTACCATGCTGGCATCGAGAGGATATCTATACTGTCTAAAGATGTGGAGCGAGTGGTGCCAGGCTGAAACGACCTTTCACGAGAACAGCATTAAAATAATTCCATACAGAAAAAAAATAGAAAAAAACAGATAATTACGCAGATGTGCCAAGCCCTGGATATTTGTTGAGATCTGGTCTGGTCTAAGAGGATGTGTGACACTCCTCCCTCTGCTTTGCATCTATCTGAAAATTTACATCATACGTTTTCCGAAGGTGACTTGCAGAAGTGTGATGTGGACAGTGTGCGGGAGAGGACACCTCATTGAGCATAAGTCTATTTGCTAAACCGGCACGATCTCAGCAATATCTTGCTGGCTTCTCTCCATGGTCTTTTTTCTTCTCAAATTCATGACTGAAAATAAGACTGCTTTCTATCTCTTACCACATAAAAGCAATCGGATTTGGAATTATGTTAATGCAGTTTACCCGAGTTGGAGGGAGCACATTCGCAAGCTCCCACTGTGAGCGTATTTCTAAATATTAGTAAAACATTAGGCGGCAACAGAATGCCTGTGGAGGGTTTGCAAGTGTGTTAATGGCCGGCTTGTGCACAACTGGCCGGTTTGGCTTAAAGAGGTTCCAGGGTTATTTTATTCTCAATTTCTATTTTATTCAGAACTCCAAGGAAAACAGCAATCGCATGTAAATCCTGGAACGCTTCACGGTTTTGCTGAATTCACCATTATTTTGGCAATCTTAAAGGGAAAACAGCAATCCTCCAATTTCACGTGGCGGCGTGAACACAGCCGATATTTCCCCCTAAGAACAAACGTGAAATGTTGAATGTTTCTAAACGGCATGAGCACAAACGAGGTTGGCAGTTAGGGACCCGCACACTTTCCACAAACTCCTAATTTATTTATGCAGGTTTTTAAATGTCTTCTAATGCTCTAAAAGGAAAAAAAAAAGATTTTCGTTCTTTAAAATTAAAGGCTTTCCTCAGTAATAAATTTTCACTTTAGAACTCAGTGGGGTTTCTCTTGAAGAGAAATGAAGCAGTTTTGTTTTTTTATCTTCCTGCAAGGAAGATTTCCCAGGCTGTCTGCAAGCAATAATTAAAGCAGTCAAAACCCCAGAGCGGAAAAAAAAAATACATATCCCAGTTTTCCAGAGAAAGCCAACTTTCACAAAGTCGGGGGTTATCCCGATGTGATGGGCATGGCCAGATGTGTGGGCTCTATCTGCAGCTGGAAGAAAAATGAAAATTCTAGCCCAAAGCTGTCCAAGCAACGACATGAGAAATGTTGTTATGACTGTGGAGGTAACATGGAAAGAGCCAGACAGGGGTCTCTGTGCCACTCTGCGAGGCTGGGGGCTATCCTGCTATCTGGAGCCACATCTGAGCCCCCAACCCCTTTCTTTGTTGGCATAGGGAGTAGTAAACCCAAATAGGTACAAATCGCTTACAATGTTGCCGCAATAAAGCTCTCAGAGCTGCGTGTTCAAGTAGTCTTGCAAATCCATGCAAGCATTGAATGCAACCTGAGGGCTGCTCCCCCAGCCAGCCACCTGCCACTGCAGGACCAACTGTGTACTGACGTGTGGGAGGATCTGAGGAGAGAACGAGCTGGGGGCTATTTGTTAACAGAAATTAACTTCAACCCACTGAAAAGTGGATTCTGGGGTGTAACTTCTAGTCAATTCCTCACTATTTAAAACGGTCTGAAGTCCATTCTTTCTGCAGGTAAAACACACGCCTAAACCAAGCAGGTTTGGGATTTCGTGGAGTCACTGGAAGAAAGTTTAACAACCAGAGTTAGAAAATGGAATTGGAGAGAGTCAAGTCTTTCTCTTTCGAACGAATTCCTCCAGTGTGACGGATTTGCGAAACGTTGATCGTTTTTCATCAAACCAATTTTCGTAACAGGAAAACTATATTTAGTGCCCAACTGCAAATGTCGTCGAGATATCATGAAATATTTATGCATAATTGGTAGCCTCTGGCAGTGAACAAAATGCACGTGCTCGCTTTCCCAAAGACTCCGAAAGGAGGGAGTAAAGCACCAGGCTGCACCGTGGTGGCCATCCTTGCAACGTAAGTCAGGGAAACCAGAACTTTCTTTCCGGGTAAGACTCGGACGTCTGTGCCAGGAGGCCCATCCACCCAACAGACACAGATGTGCCAGCACATTAGGCTAAGAAGCGGACACAGAGTAACGTGGCTTTTGAAGCAAAGCCATGATGTGCTGATGGCTTTCGCAAGCCACGCCTGTCACACAACGAGCTATCCTTTTAAAAATACCACAATGCCATACACAGGTCATTCGAACCTGCACGGGACATTAAAATTACCCATGAATCATTGGGCACGTTAAATGGATTGCATCTCATAATCATCTAACTAGCAATGAAACACTCCCGTAAGCGACCTGGGTGGGTCTTACAGAGAGTTATTAAATATAATGACCGTGCCCAGGAGAAATAAGAGCCGCCAGAATGCGTGTTGGCTGGTGGTCATCAGAGACACATCCAGTCCTTTCTGGAGCGAGGGCCAGTCCATCCGTTGGGGCCGCCAGCGGACCAGAGCCCAGGGAAAGAGAGGTTGCAGAAATGGGATGCGGGCTGCAAATCACAGTGGTGCCTCAGCTCCTGTTCCATAAATTTTGAGTAAATAAAAATAAAATGTAAAGTCCTACTCACACTTTTATGGACTCCTAAGAGCCTTCTTTTTTATGGTTTTGCTTCCATCGGTGTGTATGCGTGTGAGAGAGAGAGACACTGAAGTGTGTGACACAAAGATTAATAGCCCTCGGGAAGATCAAGGCCCAGCTGGTAGCCCGCCTTTGCCGAGCTGCCCACATCACTCATCTAAAACACCTTCTAATAGTCTGATTGAATGGGAGGGCGACTTTTACGGTGTGAGTTAAATGGAAATTAGGGTGATTTTTGAAACTCTGACATATGGCGCTGCTGATGACTTTTCCCAACAAATTTTTCATGTGGTCATAATCTAAATTTAAATAAGAGTCTCAGGGGACAGCGAGGGTGTGAACACTCGATGCCCCTCAGACCTCCTCCGAGGACCATAAAAACCAAATTTCCTAAAGTCAAAGGAAAATCTGAGGACAGGGGAAAGTTAACGGTCATGCAAAAACTCTCCCAGAAAAAAATTTCCTGCAGGGGTCTTTCCTAACAATAGTTTTCAACCAGAACTGACAAAAGAGAGCAGAGATTCTTTTTCGGTAAGCCTGGAGTCAGATATGAGGCAGGATTTCCTAACAGAAGCTTTGCAAAGCCATCTGTGTAAATATCAACAGAAAATGGGCTCCAGTGAACGCCCCAGTACCCTCCAGAATGTCTCTCCTGGTATAAGGTATAACATAAAACTTCACTTAATAATCTATGTCATCTTTCTTAGTTTAAAAATATCTTTTTTTTTCTTTTGGTGAGGAGGATTGGCCCTGAGCTAACATCTGTGCCAGTCTTCCTCTATTTTGTAGGTGGGATGCTGCCACAGCCGGGCTTGACAAGCAATGTGTAGGTCCTCACCCGGGATCAGAACCCACAAATCCTGGGCCACTGGAATGGAGCATGCAAACTTAACCACTATGCCACTGGGCCAGCCCCTAAAAGTCTTTTTCACAATTATAAGAGAAGCATTGGCCCACTACAGAAAATTTTGAAAATGCACAAAAGCATAGAAGAAAAGATAATAATCATTAAAACCCCCAAGACCCAGAGATAATAGCTGTTAACAGCTGTAACCATTTTGGTAATTTATAGTCCTTTTTTTAAAAAAAATGTGTTTTTTACAATCTAACATATTTGAGACTGTGTTGCTCATAAATTTAGCATGCTTCTTTTTACTTAATTTTGTGTGCTCCACATTTTCCAGTGTCATGAGACACTCTTCATAAAATCTTTTGGAAAACCCTAAAAAGGTGTGACTATCCACAGGGCATTCCATCTACGTTGGCACCATGTTTTAATGACAACATTTTTAATTTTCCTTCTCCCCCACCGAAAGACATAGGCCAAATGCTACAGATTTGCTAATATCAGAACGCATAGTGATTAAAGAATTTGTCTACCGTTTGCTAATATCAGACAATTTAGGAGCTGTTGATTAGATGCCAAAATAATGGAACTTATGGAAATTTTCCGTGGCTTTTGGGGTGGGTGCGGCCTGACACCAGACATTAAGTCTTTGCTAGCTATTTGGGAAGATTCGATCACTTTAGCACAGCACATTTGCCAGGATTTTAATGTCCTCAATGACATGTGCCATTACATCTGCAAAATGACATAAGCCTTCCATAACAAAGGGCAAGAAAAATCTCCATAAGTGTTAGGATGCTGAGGTTGCTCCAGAGCGAGATCCTGATTCTGAGCAAGGACACACACTATGTGGAGTGGGGGCTGTCGGTGTGGGGAGGGACCAGGCACAGTGGCCAGGAGCCAGAGGGAGCGGCTGGTCCTCCAGATGCCTGACTCCCCGTCTTCATCTATGCCTGAGGTCTGCTGGTGTCCCAGGGCTGCTGTGGGCAGGCAGAGGCTCAGCACAGAGCTGCCGCAGAGAGATGCTCAGGAGATTATCGCTGCTCGTGTGACAGCTGCCAACAACATGCCCTAGAATACGATGTACCGGCACACTGTGGTCATTACAGTAACACAGTTATTGCCGATATGGCTGTTGCTAAAAATGTGCTCATTATAACAGTATAGTTATTAACATGTGATTGTTGATACAACATAGCTATTAGTACCATACTCATAACCTATCAATACATAGTAAACTATATTATTAGTGTTAGCAATGTTTTCTGTCAATGGTGTTGTATAGGAAATAAAATGGCACCTACATTCAAAAGATTTGATCATACCTGTTTGTTCTCATATATGTACCTGTGTGTTTGCACTTGTGTGTGGATAGAGAGATGTGTGTGCCTCTGTGTATATGAGTGTGTATACCATAGTTTTGAAAGAGTGTGGGACTATTTCTTGCCTCAAGAGAAGGAGACAATTTGGGAAAAGTAATTATGGGTTTCGTTTTAATGTTGACTCTAAGTTGGCTTTATGTCCATTTGGGGACAGCAAACGCAGGAAACCGCTCAGAGGAGAGTGGATTGTTTTCAGCCCAAGAGGTCTGAGAACAAAAGGTGATAAGTGACATTTTGGAGGAAGGTACAAATTAGGAGGGAGGAGATGCCAGAAGAGAATCCAAGGAAATTCGTTTTCTTCGCAGAAAAGAAAGAAGCTGAGATGGAGAAGCGGGGTCACCCTGGGCAGGACCGCGTAACCCCGGGCGGCATCCAGGCCTCTCCATGATGCCTTCTCATCGTCTCCTTCAGGCTGAGCCTCGAGCTCTTCATCTCTAAAGGAGAGGAATAGTCCTTTCCTCCACGTCTGCTCCTGGAGCCCGAGTGCAGGGGACACAAGCCACCGCACGCCTGGCACAGCGGGGATCCGACACGCCAGCTCTCGCCTGGCCTCACTGTGATACGTGGAGGAAAGGACAGGAGTAGGGAATGAAGTCTGAGTTAGAAGTGAAAGAAGTGATTTTATCAGGAAAAAGAAAGAAGCTGGACGTAAGGAGGCAGGTAAATCATCCAGACATCAGAGCAGCAATGGGAACTCGCCGTCTCGCTCACTATCTGCAAGCAGGTTTTTAAACCTCCGGTAAAAGAAAAAGAAAACCCCACTTTCACTGGTGCTTTATAATAAATCTAAGTCTTTGTTAATTGCCTGTGGCCTCCACAAATAAGATGTGTTTTTTGGGAGCTTTTTTTTTTAAAGGCCCAGGAGATAAATCAGAACTTTTAATTCATTTGAAGACAGACTGAGAGAATAAGCAGTGGGGCAGGGGGCCCCTAGGACCAGAGCATCATCTTGACCGTTATCGGAAAGGTGGGATCACGTGAGACAGCATCATCAAAATGGGCTAGGAACAGTTTTCCTCACAATAAAAATGAGAATTGCTTATGTACTGTTTTCTTTCTAATCTAAAGGCTGGGGGATGCCTCAGTGATGAAAACGGCGCTTTGGGAGGGTCACACGGTGTGGTGGTGTGGTCGGTTCCCGGGACTGGGAAAGTAGAATTTACTGTGATATCAAATTGCGCCACTCCCAGCCCAGCGCTCCTCGAAATCGTTTCTTAAACTCCACCAGCTGACTGACGGAAATCGCAACCGTAACAGGGAAAGTGCCATCAGAACACATCTGCCACACAGCGTACCGCTCACTCCTTCAGAACAGGGCTGTGTTCAAATGAAACGCTTAGAAACTGAAAGGCAGAGGTTTCATTCACCCGCCGAGAGTAACCATCCCAGCAAAGTCGCTGCAACGGAGCAATCTCAGGGCTTCAAGAAAAACGTCAAACCGGGATATAAAATTTAGAATAAAAATCTGTAGTAAATTATGAAGGGATGGATGGGGGCGCACAGAGGATTTTTAGGGCAGTGAAACTGCTCTGTATGACACTATAAGGATGGACACATCACTATACACTTGTCCAAACCCGTAGAATGTCCAACACCAAGAGTGAACCCCAATGGGAGCCATGGACCCTGGGTGATGATGACGTGCAGATGTGGGCTCGTCAGCTGCAACAAAGGCACCATCTGGTGGGGGATGTTGACAATGGGGAGGTTGTACGTGTGGGGGCAGGGCACATATGGGAAATCTCTATACCTTCCTCTCAAGTTTGCTAAAGCTAAAACTGCTCTAAAAATATAAAGTCTATTCAAAAATCTATAGCACATTATTAATCAATACTATTAAATTTCCTCCAGAATCAAACTGGGACATACTTTTTCCAGTGGGACTACGGCTTGCCTGAAGCTGGCCGTCTTGGGCTGGTTCCTGAGGAGGCGGAAGGATATGAAGTCTCTGCGTCGGGAGAGAGTTTAAGAAGATGAGACGACGGAGGCAGAGGGAGTCTGAGGTTCTTCTCCAGACGTCACATCTCACTAGCACCAGGGCGGTGAGCAGACTTCCAGCCCTCTCGTACCACCCAAAGCCCATCCCAGGGTCCCGGGGACGCCTCGTGGCAGCCCTCGCCTGATCTTTCCCACCCTCTGCTCCGTCCAGGCACCACGAGCAAACCCTTGACAGTCGGAAGACCCCCTGGGGTAAACAGACCAGCAGCCACAGGCCGTGTGGACGCCAGCCAACACGTGCATGGGAATCTTCTGCTGGTCCTGGAACCGTTGGACTATATTATTAACATTTACCAAAGTCGTGCCTGTGGGAGCCAGGCAGAGAAGTACTCTGGGTCTATTTATCTCCCCAGGCCCTTCCGCCAATTCCCTCTCATTCATTCCTTGATTAGCAAGGGTGAAGTTTTCCTAACCAAGCAGGATGGAAGGCTGGCCAGGGTTTGGGATCTTAATTATCTGTCAATGGAAATCATAAAAGTAAAGTAATGTTGCCTCCCGCCGTCTCATCTACCTCGTCGTTTTTCCAATATCATCGCGCAAATCCTCAAAACCATCCTATCTTGGAGGTGTCATTATTGTCCCCATTTTATACGTGAGGAAATGGAGGCTCAGGGAGGCTGAGTGACATGGCAAGGTCACGTGGTGGGGGCAAGAGACCTTCAGCTTGAATTCCAGGGTCTTCCCACCGCGTCACCAGCACCCCAGGCCACTCTCCTTTACTCTAGTTGCTCCAGCTGTTGGAGAACAAGAACTATCTGGTTTTTTAGATCCCAACAGCATCCCATAGCTACAGAGCCAGGAGGTGGCAGGAGCACTCTGACCTCTAGGTCATCTTCAGAGCCAGTGTGGATCCAGTCAGCAGTATAATAACCAGGGTGGAACAGAGCCCCCAGGGTTCACGGACCGGGTCAGATCCAGTGTAACACGGATCCAGTCTGAGGACGTATTTGTAGGTTTTACACACACCCAAAGCAAAAAAAGAAAAGTTATTTTATTATTTACCAGGGAAACACTGGAGTGATGTAAAAAGCCATAGGAACTCAGGAGGAGGCAGCGAATTTGTTTAAATAGAATTGAGGATCCACCGCATGCGTGGAAATAAAAGCCTTTCCAGCAAAACGATTTATAAATAAAAGACGAGTAACGACCACGTATTATAAATGATGCCTTTCCTGCTCGGTGTATCATAGAATGCTTTCTAGAATCTTACCAAATACAGCATGGCAGAAATGTAATGAAGAAGAGACAAGAAAGGTTAGCCTCAGAGGGTCATGTGGGGCCGGCAGAGACTCTGAAAAGCTGCTGGGCTCCCGGCCTCATGGTGGTCTGTGATTGTTAATAAACTGAAAACAACATGGCAGCAAACCTAATTAAAATGTAATACATGTAGCAGGAAAAAATTAGTACAATACCGTCTATCACCACTGATTTCATCACGTTGAGAATGAGGGGGGAGGCTCGAGACATGAGCATGAATTTTTATGAATCGTACACATCTTCTGACATTTTAAGGGCAGAAAAAAATGTGCCATAGTATTCCTCAGCTGCAATGCAAGGTGTTTATTTAAGGAGTCAATGCCTGATTTTTCAGCGAGATGGATCTGAATGAGCGGAGGCCAGAATAAGGGGCCATAAATATGAAGAGCGGCTGGGTGTCCTTAATCGGAGCCCCAGTCTCACGCTGTGTGAGCCAGGCGGGCAAGTCTGAAGGGAAAACCTGGCACTCTCCTTTGTCCCCGTTTGATGGATTTACTGATAATTCACATTAAGACTCAGCCTTTCCAAGAAAGCGGAGAAGGAAAAAGGCTTCACTTGTCACATTGCAGCAAAGACGAATTATTCAAAGGTCACAAAACTGACAAATGGCAAATGAGAAAGGGTGCCCAGTGAATTACGGAGCGGACCTCTTTTAAAGACCTCTTAAATGACTATATTCTCTATATATTTTCCTCCATTCATTTGTTTTACTTTTAAAAATACTATAACAAATGACGCTTAGAATTTTCTGACAGTGCAAAATTAGTTGGGAGAGGGCTGTCGGCTAGAAATACAACCCAAGCCACGTGGGGAATTTTAAATTTTCCACAGTACTTTAAAAAGTTACAAGAAACAGATGCAAGTAATTTTAGTAATACATTTTATGTAACCCCATATATCTAAATATTATTTCAATGTGTAATTGATACAAAAAATGTTGATGAGATAATTACATTCTTTTTGCCATATCAAGTCTTTAAATCCAGTGTGTATCTTCCACTAACAGTTCATCTTAACTTGGAAGAGCCACATTTCAAGTGCTCTGTGGTCCCATGTGGCCAGTGGCTGCCATATTGGACAACACAGCATTAGACTATCTTGTCTAACCAGCTTTCAGAAATCGGATGCTCTAAGGCCAGCCTCGGTGGCCTAATGGTTAAGTTCCGGGCACTCCACTTCAGCAGCCTGAGTTCGGTTCGGGGGGTCAGACCTACACCACTCGTCTGTCAGTGGTCATACTATGGTGGCGGCTCACACACACAAAGAGGAAGATTGGCAACAGATGTTAGCTCAGGGTGAACCTTCCTCTGCAAAAAAAAGAAAGAAAGAAAAAAGAAAATTGGATGCTCTAAATAGAATTTTATTACAAAATACCTTCTATGCTACAACATTATTTTCTTGACAATTAAGAACGTGACATATAGCAATTCTGTGGGATGGGGGCATTATTTTAAGTCAGATACAACCATATTTAAAAAGACATTTCTTATTCCTAAATGTCTCTAGGTGATCCTATAGGTCAACAGGAATCATAGTTCTCTTCATTTAGGAGTTTACAGGATGTGGGAGGGAGAGTTGAAGGGTAATTGGCTCAATAATTCCAACCTGCTTTTAACAAGACTTTGGGATTTAAAAATACCTGAAATTAATAATAATAATGATAACAACAGCAAACACCGAGCACGCCCTACGTTCCAGATGCCATTATTGTATAAACCTCAAAACACTATGAAGTATGAGGGCTATCATTAACACTATTTTAAAGTTTAAGGGAAAAAAAAAACAATTAGAACTTGGAGAAATGCATATATCACTTCAGGAGGCAGAGCCAGGCGCAGTGCCTGGCCCCCAGCCCCCTCCCCACGTCCTCAGCCTTGGGGTTTGCTGTGGCTTTTTTGTCTTCTCTGTGGAGCCGGGAGTGACCTTAGCGCAGGCTCGTGCTGCCCTCTGGTGTCTGAAATGCAGAATGCAGACGGCCTGCTCTGAAAAGAATTAACAAGCCTCCTCGTAGGTTCAGCCCCCTCGCAGCCCCAGAACCCACCCAACTTTGGGCTCATTTTAACTATAATCAAGAAAAAACTCATGGAGGAAAATAATTATCCAGCTGGCTTGCATGCTTACCAATTCTGGATTATTCTCATTTTTTCCAAGTAGTTGAAATCCCAGTGCCCTAGAAAAGCTAAGAGAGGAAACCAAATCTTCACACATCTAATCAATTCCCCTGCAGGTAGGGCAGTGGTGTTACAACATGCACACCTGGCTCTGATGTTTATGTGGTCAGCTGGTTGTTCGCATGAGGTTTTGCTTTTTAGTTTTAGCTGGAACACTCACTTCTCACCTGGACCCATCCTTGGTAAACCTTAACTGCTACTGTCTACAAAATAATTAAAAGTAAAGGTTCAACACGAAAAGTTCCATGTGACAAGGTGACGCAGAAAACGTTAAACCACTTCAGGCATTTCTGTATTTCAATGTGGATGTCGTTCTCACGTTTTGGAACCCTCCACGTTATTGAACAAAGCCATCACGATCATCCGCTTTCTGATAAATACCATGTATGCCAAGAAAGAGAAAATAAACATGTCCGCCCGGCCAGCTCTCACTGCCGAGAGCACAGTGGGGTCAAAGGAGACACAAAAGTATGGATGGGGTGGGAGAGCCATGGAGAGGGGCGGTGGGCTCGTGTTGACACGCATCCCCTCCTTCTTGATGCAGCTTCTTAACTGAAGATGCTGAGCCACGATTTGACCCCAAATACTGCAGGACTCCTTCAACAGGCAGCAGCAGAAACAGAACACGACTCTACACAAAGTATCTGCATTTTCCAGACATTTTACATCAATTTTTTCCTGGCATTAAAGACACTGGAACTTGTGTCATTCTCACATGTCCTCTGGGTTTGTGAAAAGGCCAGGAGGACTGGAAAATCTCTCGGCTGATGGTTCATCCTCAGAGAAAAAACTGACGTGGGACTGAGCATCCACGCTCCCACTCTGGGCCGGACACCCTTCCAGCTCCGGCCCATATTTCCCTTTGTTCGTTCGTCCCTGCAAAGGATGAAGTCAGTAAAGTTGGTCCGAGACACAAATCTTATTTGCCCAGATTTTTATACCCAGTGGGTGACAAAGAAGGTGTTCTTAGGAGAAATAAAAATGTATTTGCACAAAAGCAGTCCCTCAGGGGAAAACTTTACCTATTTTTTAAAAAATACTTTATTGAGGTCACGTTGGTTTATAACATTGTGTAATCTCAGGTGTACATTATTATGTATCAGTTTCTGTATAGATGGCATTGTGCTCTCCACCAGTAGTCGAGTTGTTATCCATCACAATGTGTATGTGCCCTTTTACCCCTTTCACTCTTCCCCGACCCCCTTGCCCTGTGGTAACCACCAGTCTGTTCTCCTTATCCATATGTTTGTTTCTCTTTAACATATGAGTGAAGTCATATGGTGTGTGTCTTTGTCTGGCTTATTTTGCTTATCGTAGTACCCTTGAGTCCACCGATGTTGTCAAAAATGGCACAATTTTGTCTTTTTTTTGGCTGAGTAGTATTCCATTGTGTGTGTGTGTGTGTGTGTGTGTGTGTGTGTGTGTGTGTATGCCACATCTTTATCCCTTCATCCATTGATGGGCAATTTGGTTGCTTCCAGTTCTTGGCCATAGTGAATAATTCTGCAATGAACACAGGGGTGCACAGATCTTTTTGAATTAGTGTTTGCATGTTCTTTGGATAAAAACCCAGAAGTGGAATAGCTGGATCATATGGTAATTCTATTCTTAATTTTTTGAAAAATCTCCTTAATGGTTTCCATAGTGGCTTCACCACAAGCAAGAGAAACAAAAGAAAAAATGAACAAATGGGACTAGAGCAGACTGAAAACCTTCTGCACAGCAAAGGAGACCGTCAACAAAATGGAAAGGCAACCCACCAACAGGGAGAAAATATTTGCAAATCATGTATCTGATAAGGGGTTAACATCTAAAATATATAAAGAACTCGTACAGCTCAACAACAAAAAAATGAAAAACCTGATCAAAAATGGGCAGAAGATGTGAACAGATATTTTTCCAAAGAAGGTATACAGATGGCCAACAGGCACATGAAAAGATGTTCAACATCACTAATCACTAGGGAAATGCAAATCAAAACTACCTGGTTTTGCTATTGTCTTATTATTCTTGTTTAAAGGGGTGCTCCACTCCACCAGCACACTGACTGTTATATTAATGGGGCAGCCTTGGGAGGCACACAGCCCACAGTTTAAATCTGTCTCCTGGTTCTGCGCTCCCAAATCCTGCAGCAAAATTAATCAGACCAAGTAGTGCCCAGGCTTCTCTCTGTTGAGGAGAGGAAGGCCGAGAACACAATGGAGAATAACCCGTAAAGTGTTCTCCGATGTCAAAGATCGTGCCTAGGAGTTGGCAAACCTAAAGAAAATGATTAGGTAGATGCGTTTGGTCAGACTAAGAAATGATGGAACCGTGTCGGGTCATCCCTTGTCCATCAGCACGTCCGTTAGGGTGGGACCAGCATGTGGTTAAAGAGCCAGGATGCTGCTTCTCACCCGGAGCCCGGGCATCACAGGGCCACAGGCGATGCAACCGGGAAGCACACAGCAATCGGCATGGATGATGCGAGTCCTCACCGAGCTGTGGTGCGGGGGATCCCTGTGGGCCATCCCGGCTAACAGGGAGGGCTCCTTACTCCTCTGTGAAGCTAGAGGAGAGCAGACCCCATAGAGCCACTCCCTCATTGTGATTAGTGCCCATTTCTGCGTCTTCCTGGTCAAGCTGCGCTCACGGGCCCACCAGAGGGCCGAGAATGACACAGACTCTATTTCGGTGGCTTCCATCCAGAAATTCCTGGGATGATGCTGCAAGAAAGGATCTCACCCCTGAACCTCTGATCCTTTTCGGGGGGTCGGCCACTCGGCTACCTGGCAAAGCTCTCGGGCAGCAGGAGTGGGATGAGCAGCAAGTCAGTCAAATTTAGAAGTCAGTTAAGACTTTAAAGCTGAGTATTAGACAGACAAGCAAAAACGCCAACTGTGTTTTCTTTACATAATCCGCATGGATGTGGGTTCTTCCTGAGTCCCTCCCCAGAGCCCGCAGGCCTTTGCTTTGAGCCCGGCCCCTCGGGAGCCCGCCCGGGTCCTGTTCCTTCCTGAAACCGTGACCTCAGAGCTCAGGGGATTTCCTTTGCTTCTTAGACAGATGCAAACTTCAGGCTTCTCTAAAGACATCTGAATGCAGGCTCCATCCGGACTTCTTACAGTTTCTCAGTCATCTGTGGTTGTTTCACACCCATCTAACTCAGCAATGTTTTTTACTCATTTTTAACATTAGTAACTTCCAAAGCATTCAAGCATAACTTCATAGAAAGAACACATTCATCCTCTCTCTTCTTTTTTTATTTTATTTTATTTTTTTGGTGAGGAAGATTGGTCCTAAGCTAACATCTGTTGCCAATCTTCCTCTTTTTGCTGGAGGAAAATTGTCGCTGAGCTAACATCTGTGACAATCCTCCTCTATTTTTTGTATGTGGGAGGCCGCCACAGCATGGCTTGACAAGCAGTGTGCAGGTCCACGCCCGAGATCGAAACCTGCAAACCCCAGGCTGCAGAAGCAGAGCATGCAAACTTACCCACTCCGCCACCAGGCCGGCCTCCGTCCTCTTTTAGATCTCATACTGCATGCATTTATCTAACACTTAGTGAGATTACGACAGGAGCTACTATTTAGTTAAACTGTGAAATTATGAGCTACCTAATCTTTAGCTCAAGTTTGAAATGATATCAAATACCGAAGGCACCAACTTGGGAACAAACTACTTTCAGTAATAATACAAGCAGCCAAGGCCGACGTGGATGTTGGTCCGAGGGGAGGGGGCACTTGGGTTAAGGAGCCCGTTGGTGGAGCAGAGTCTGTGGAGAGAACATCTCTGTGGTCTGTGCACGCGCCCCTGAGCCCTGTTCTCTATTCAGCTGATCCTTTAGGGCGTAATGGGAGCCTGGCTAGTAGAGCTGTTTGACCTACAATTCCCACGACCTCACACAGAGAGAATGTTGAGGAAATAGTCATTTGAATGAACAATGTACATATCCCTGAACGCTCTTGCTGTTTAATGGACTCGACGTCAGCTAGAGACTCTGAGTGAGGAGAGACACAGGCTGGAGACAGGTGTGCTGTTCACTGAGTGCCCCGTGTCTGCTGACTTCGTCAGAGCATTCGGCGATTCCCAAAACACCAGAGCTGGACGTTCTCTGGAAAAGGGTGGTGACCGTGCTCTGAACGCCAGGAGAAAGGAATCACGAGCTAACGGCTTTGCCAGTTCTCCGTGCCGATTATCCACAGGCACAGGGCTCAGGGAGCTCTGGGTCGCCAGGAGATTGTAACTCAGCATCTATCTTCTACTGAGAACACAGTGCATTTGGCTTAAATCTATTCCCAAGGCCTACACGTTGGTATAACAGAGGTCAGTATCAAATATTTGAGAATCCTGATGAAAAAATAAATCAAAGATTCCAAGAGACATTGAATGAACTTTAAGTTTTTGCCCCATTGTTATGTAAGTAATACCCCCTATTATTTTTTAAATCAACTGGGGAATAAGGATGAGAGATTTTAATCCTAGGGCTTACTATTTATTGCTGTGTAATTTCGCCGCTTCGCTTAATGTCAGGATGCAGGCCCTGAGGCGACGTTCATATTATGGTACTTGGGTATGAAATGAAGAGATTTATTTTAATTGATTGTCTTTTCATCAGAAAAGTGAGTGCAGAGTGAAAAATTGTTGATGGACCTCTGCAAAGGCCCGCCTCGGAGGATGTGGGTCTCAGGTTCTCTTCCCGTTGGCCGTGCCTGTGAAGCCCCAGAGGCCAAGGAGATTGGTCTCCTGGCCACTCATCCTCGCGCTCCGGCTCTCCAGCCTCTGAGCGACACCCCCAGCTTTCCTTCTGGGTCTCCATCTGGCAACCGGCAGATCCTGGGCTTCTCAGTCTCCATAATCGTGAGGGCCAGTTCCTCTTAATAAATCTATCCATAGACATAATGTATACAGACTAATGGTTCTGTTTCTCTGGAGGACCCTGCCCTATGCACCACCCTACCCCTCTCCCTGAGCCCTGCACACCTCCGCCCCTTCCTGGGGTCTGACACTTACAGAACTCCTAGGGCTGGAAGATTGATCTGCTCTCTAAAGGTCCACATTTTGGTTTTTTCCCTCTGGTTTCACATCTCATATATAATCTGCACTGTGCTCACCTCCCTATGAAAATAAACTGTGTCACAATAAAAAATACATAATCAGTGGCAACAGTTAAAAATCAAAGGATGGTGGTAATAAAATCTCTGCTATCATTCATTACTGCGAGGGCCTTAGATTGTACCCGAAGTCGGAAAACAGAAAGCGTGTTATTACAAGTCTTTACAGGACTCCTTGCCAAGATGAAATTTGCTTTTGAAATATCAACAAAGAACTGGTTTAATGTGTTTAAATACTTTTAATGTCCTTTTAAAGGGAACTGAAATACGAGAAAGAGTTCTATAGGAGGAGGAAGGCCATCTGACCTTGCACATATTAAATAAACCCGAGACGCCCTCCCCGGTGTCCTCGTTCTTCAGTCTCCAGATTGACTTTTCCCGCCCTGCTCGCTCTCGAGGGATGTAAACCGTTCGTGAAAACCTCCTGTTGCGACGACTTCGTGGTCACAGTATCGCTTTTCCTCCTGTTTTCTCCGCAGGGTCTCGCTCCAGTGAGATTTTATTTTCTCTCTCGTTGCACGGTATTTTTCTTCCCCTCTTGTGAGCCCACCTGCACCTTCAAGGGTGGATCCCTTTCTATCAGGACATATCTGGTTCCTGAAAGGGCGTTTAGGTTTTCTATTTGCAGGAAGATCCTGAGCACAATTAACTCGGAATTCTTCAGTGACCAGCAAAGTGGATCCAAAGGGGAGACCCCTCTGTGGTCCTCCCAACTCTGGGCTCACCTGCTCCTGTGTTCAGAGTATTTCCTCCTGGCCCCTCAGTTTCCAGGTTATGATTTGAAGGTTATTGTGAAGAGGGCAAATGGATTAAAAAGTGTGGCTCTCTCTTGCTGATGAAACCATTGTTATGAACAGACAGAGGAGAAGGGCCAACCTGGAGCCGAGGGACTGGAGGAAGAAGGCGATTCCTTCCTCGCTCTTTCTTTCCTTCTGTGGAGGATCAGAATTGGCCACCCCAAGAACAGGGAACCCTCATCCACTGCTGGTGGGAATGCAAACTGGTGCAGCCACTGTGGAAAACAGTATGGAAATTTCTCAAAAAATTAAGAATAGAAATACCATACAACCCAGCTATCCCACTACTGAGTATTTACCCAAAGAACTTGAAATCAATTATTCGAAGAGACTCATGCACCCCTATGTTCATTGCAGCATTATTCACAAAAGCCAAGACATGGAAGCAACCCAAGTGCTAGGGGGAAGGGTCTGCATAACAGCTGTTCCTAAAGGCAGTCAAACAGCGCCGTCTCCCTCCGTCCTGTATCCTCCAAAAAGAAGCCCAAATCTGCGGCTGGCCCGGTCATGCAGCGGTTAAGTGTGCACATTCCACTTCAGTGGCCTGGGATTCGCTGGTTCGGATCCCGGGTGTGGACATGGCAGCACTTGGCAAGCCATGCTGTGGTAGGCGTCCCACACATAAAGTAGAGGAAGATGGGCACAGGATTGGCAGCAGATGTTAGCTCAGGGCTAATCTTTCTCAAAAAAAAAATCCCAAATCTGGAATCTTGGCACCATTGCTAACCAGTGTTTCTGAATTCAAAGAGCGTGAAAAATCGCCTTTAAGCCAAGTCAGGCCAAATTTACAGTCGGACCCGTGTGTGGGAAAATCAGTAAAACCAGGCCAGTGGCCAAAGCTACGAGGCTGCTGGGAGGATGGACGGAGAGAGGTTACTGCCGGGAAAACCACTGCCCAGGCCCGGTGGAAGGGCCGCCACCATCAGTCCTGTCCACGGAACGGCTGTATTGAGACATCACTCACACAGCCATGCGATTCACCCATGTGAAGTGTGCACGCCAATGGTTTTTAGTCTGTTCAGTTGTGTGCGTGAAGGACCACGGTCAACGTGAGAACATCTCCATCACCTAAAAAGAGACCCCACGCCCCTTTAGCCGTGGCCCCTGCCCTCCTCCCAAGTCCTAAGCATCCGCTAAGCTACTTCTTTCTGTGTTCATCTGCCTCCTGTGCACACTTGACGTCAGTGGACTCACACACGTGGCCTTTGTGACTGGCTTCTTTCACTCAGCGCGATGTTTTCGAGGTTCATCCATACTGTAGCACCTGTCAGTGCTTCGTTTCTTTTTGTGGCCAAATAACGTTCCATTGTATGGATGGACCACGTTTTGTTTATCCGTTCTTCAGTTGGTGGACATTTGGGTTGTTTCCCCTCTTTGGCTATTGTGAATGATGCTGCGATGAGCGTTCTGGACAAGTTTCTGTGTGGGGACAGGTTTTCACTCCTCTCGGGATTATACCTAGGAGGGAATTGCTGAGTCTTAAGGGAGCTATGGTCAACCCCCTGAAGAACTGCAGGTGGCTTCAAAAGGGCTGCACCATTTTACATTTCCACCAATGACGTGTGAGGGCTCCAGTGTCACCACACCCTCCCCAACGCTTGTTGTGAGCTGACTTTTTATTCTAGTCACTTGAGAGGGTGCAAAGGACTATGTGGCTGTGGTTTTTATTTGTATTTCCCAGGTGACTAATAATGTTGAGAATCTTTTTGTGTATTTTCTATGGAGAAATGTCTGTTCCACTCCTTTGCTCATTTTTTAATTGGGTCATTCATCTTTTTATTATTGAGTTGTAAGTGTTCTTTATATATTCTAGATACAAATCCCTTATTAGATATATGCTTGGCAAATATTTTCTCCCATTCTGTGGGTTGTCTTTTCACTTTCTTGATGGTGTTCTTTGAAACACAAAAGTTTTTCTTTTTTTTTTGAAGAAGAAGATTAGTCCTGAGCTAACATCCACCACTAATCCTCCTCTTTTTGCTGAGGAAGATTGGCCCTGAGCTAACATCTGTGCCCATCTTCCTCTGTTTTATATGTGGGATGGCTGCCACAGCATGGCTTGATGAGCAATGCGTCTGTCTGTGCCCGGGATCTGAACCAGCAAACCCCAGTCTGCAGAAACAGAATATGCTACCTTAACTGCTACACCACCAGGCCAGCCCCCACAAAAGTTTTTAATTTTGATGAAGTGTGACTTTTTCTCTTTTTGCTTATGCTGTTGGTGTCGTATCTAAGAATTCTTGGCCAAATCTAAGGTCATACAGATTAACCCCTATATTTTCCATTATTAAGAGTTTCATAGTTTTTGCTCTTACATTTCTGTTTTTGATCTATTTTGAGTTTATTTTTGTATATAGTGTGAGGTAAGGGTCCAACTTCACTCTTTACACGTGACTGTCCAGTTGTCCCAGAACATTTGCCGAAAAGAATATTCTGTCCCCACTGAGTGGTCCTGTCACCTTTGTTGAACATCCGTTGACCAAAGATGTGAGGATTTATTTATAGACTCTCAATTCTGCTCCATTGATCAGTCTGTCTACCTTTTGTCAATACTGCAGCGTCTTCATTGCCGTTGCTTTTTAGTCAGTTTTGAAATCAGGAAATGGGAATCCTCTGATTTTGTTCTTCTTTTTCAGGATTGTTTTGGCTGTTCTGGGTCCCCTGGAATTCTGTTTGAAGTGTAGAATCTCCTTGTCAATCTCCAGAGAGGAGAGCTGGGATTCTGGCACGATTGCACTGATTCTGGATCATTTTGGGGAGGATTGCCATCTTAACAGTGTTAAATCTCCCAATCTACAAACCTGGGATTTTTTCCCATTTATTTAGATTTTCATGAATTTATTTCAACAATGTTTCGTGGTTTTCAAAGGCTAACTTTTGGGCTTATTTTGTTAAATTTACTCCTAAGTATTTCATTCTTTTTGATGCTCTTGTGTTTCCTTAATTTCATTTTCAGTTTGTTCATTGCAAGCACACAGAAACACAATTGATTTTTAAATAATGCTCTTATATCCTGCAACCTTGCTAAACTCATTTATCACTCCTAATCATTTTTTAGTGGATTCCTTGGGACTTTCTCTATACGAGTCATTGATTTTTATTATTTTCTGCATGGAACAAACCTTTCTATTGTGTGTACTGTTCGCCAGGTACTGTCTTAAGCTCTCTGCAAATATGAACTCATTTAATCCTCGTGACAACCTCCGAGGCAGGGTTATTTTTATCCTCACTTCCCAGACGCGGAAGCCATCTTCCGCCCATCTGAGATAGGGGCCCGGGACCGTGGAGTTAAGTCCCGATTCATCCTCTCCTTTGTCCCCACGCTCACGGGGCAGAACGCAGCTCTCTGCCCACCGACCATCACTCTGCTGGGGTTTCTCCCTCTGCGCTCCCTCCTCCGCTTTCCCGGTGGACATGTCTGCAGATTGATCCTCCTCTGGGAAATCCAGCCCCTACACTGTGGGAGCAGTTTTCTGGGAGTTACCTCCAGCTACAACACTTCTCTTGAGTGTCGTTGTTCAACATCTAACCTGTGGTCTATAACAGAGGCAGAGAGATACACTCAAACCTCAGTCTTTTCAGCTCTGCCTGGGTTGGAGTCCTCAACGTGCATGAAGTCGCTGTGTGACCTCAGGTAAGGCTCACTCCCTTGCTGGTGGAGGGGAATAGAGATCCCCAAATAAGTAAGGAAAATAGTGTCCCTCCCACTGTGCAGTCACAGGCCTGAGCCAGCGCACAGAGCTGGGCCCGTGGCAAGGGGGCGGGTCTCTCCTGCACCGGCTCCAGAGTCCAGGATTCTCTCCCTTCCCAGACTTCATGTTTTTATAGATTTTCCTGCAACTTGGTATCTGTATTTTGTATTCAGCTCATATTTCACAGATAATCACCTTTCAGAGGGTGAGTTTCACCCTTTGAAGGAGGCTGACCGCTCATTGCTCCGGGTAACGTGTCTCCCGCCCTCCGTCTGCAGCTGCGTCCTCGTTGCTGGACGTCCCCCTTCACGGTTATCCCTTGTCATCAAAATCGAGCTAACAGCTCTCTCCACTGCTCCACAGCACGCCTTTCTCCAGCAGCCCCCGTCTAGGGGAGATGCAGTTTCTCCTCCCCGGGGCTGGTTCAGGTGAAGCGGAGAGGTGTGACTCCACAATCACCAAGTGTTGCTGTGCAGTGCTGCTGCTCCACCCACATTCCTGGACCCACCCATCTCCCTTCCCAGCTGTCAGCTTCCACCGTCCTGTGGTCTTTGACCCTCTCTCCCAAATCCTGATTTTCTCACACTGCAGATTCTTCGTTCATATTCAGTCCATTTCACCAACGTAAAAAAAAAACCTGGGAGACGAATGCACCGTGCAGGGTGTGCTCCTTCCATAGGACAAGTTAAAGTGTCGGATGCGTGAGCTGGACGCTCTTGTTGATGCTCTGTAATAATCAATGTAACAGCGTAATCACCTTCGAGTAGGTTTGTTCAGGGGCCAGCTCGCTTCCTGAATCCTTTGGAGGGAACAACATGGGAAAACTATCGGATTCTGAAGATCTGCGTGCCTCCAGTTAACACGCTCAAATTGCTCCCATACGACAGCCGCAAGGCAGACAGCTCTCCCTTTCTGCCTTGTATTAAGAAACTCTCCCAGTGGATGGTCAACTGCAGGCCCTCACGTGTGCTCCAACATCTTTCTGACAGCATCCGTGTTGCCAAATATATAGCAGCATAAGCACGGTTTATTCACACGTGAAGTAATGACAGAACAAAAATTTGCATAAAGTGTGTATGTACCACTTGGTCATATCCCAATCCAGGGGAAAAAATAAACCACTCATTTCTCACCCACTTCTATGGAAATTGCAAATATTTGGCACCAGCATTGGAGAAAGCGTCACGTGGCAGCTAAAAGCCTCCACGAGCTGTGAGGACACACGGGCCTGTGTGAGTGCCTCACCTGGCTCTCCCAGGCACTGGCTGGGCCGCCTCAGAGAGGTGAATTAACATCTCCAGCCATGTTTACTCCTCTTTGAGACGGGGAGAACGGTGCTCCCGATGGGCCCGTACAAGGATCCTACCGCAGTCTGCACACTGCCGGGAACGCAGCCAGCGCACCCTCCAACCGCTTTGTTGTGACTATTTCAGTTCACGTCACAATTCCAAGACAGCAGAGCAGTCATCCTGTCGCGGTTTTACAGATGAAGGCAGAGAGACCTCCGAGAAGTCACAGCCCCAAGTGACACAGCAAATAAATGAGCCTGACCCGGAACTCATACCCCCGACGGTCAGCCCGGAGCTGTTGCCACTCCACTGTGACACATATGCAAACACCACCAACACAGTTCCCCGTACAGAGAAAAAAGTCTCTCCTGCTTTTCTAGCCAAAGGAAAATACTTATTAACCATCACAAAGATGGGTGACAGAGCAGCCCTGCCCGTCAAGATTTGCAATTCACTAAAGAATTGAGTACCAGGTGGCCTTTGAAACGGTCCTTGAAGAAGAGGTTGTCCCTAAGGGGACGGCTTCACATCCAGGGAGCACCTCTGCCAGCCTTTTCTGCTGGGAAAAGCAGAAAGCCAACCACACGCAGCCGGCGCCTGAAGACCAGCACCTGAAGGGGCAGGAGACAGAGTGGAGACCGAGAGGGCTGTTTGGAGGAGCTCCCTGGGTGCAAGGATTTGCTCAGTGCACCGGTTGGGGCGCTGTGCGTGCCTCACGCCCTTCGATATCTGTCACGGGAACTCGGAGCTCAGAAGGGGCACAGATACCCATGGGCAGCCCGTGTGTTCAGAGGCTCCAGGAGCCCAGAGCAGGTGCAGCAAGGATCACAAAGATGTGAACCAGAGCTGGCCTGACAGAATCCCCAGCACCTTAGTGGGGGGAGACGGGGAGGCATTTTCTGGGCACAGGGGTTTTCAAGAGTGCGTGAGGAGGGAACATGCAGAGACACCCGCTGTGTGCCTGGGACGTGCCCGGTTCTTGCCCCTCACCTCACTGTGTCCCCGGGACAGTACGAAAAGGGGATTTCTTTTTAAAAGGAGAGTTGTATCTAATTATTATACTTTTAAAAAAGAACTTTATTGAAGTGTAATTGATATACAAAAAACGCACATATTTAATGTGTACCATTTGGTGAGTTTGGACATGAGAACACACTGATGAGGCCATCACCACAATGCGGCTAATAAACTTGCCCCTCAGCTCCAGAAGTGTCCTGTGTCCCTTTGCTGTTTTATTTTTTTTATAAAAGGAACACTTAACATGAGATCTACCCTCTTAACAAATGTTTAGGTGGGGAATACAGCATCATTGCAGCATTATTCACAGTAGCCAAGACACAGACACAACCTAAGTGTCCATTGACGGATGAATGGATAAAGAACACGTGGTACATACACACTTACACACACAATGGGATATTATTTGACCAGAAAAGAAGGACATGCTGCCATTTGTGACAAGATGGATGGACCTGGAGGGCATTACACTCAGTGAAATAAGTCAGACACAGAAAGACAAATACAGCACGAGCTCACGTATCTGTGGGATCTGAAATAGTCAACCTCGCAGAAGCAGAGGGAAGAATGGTGTTGCCAGGGGCTGGGGGTGGGGAAATGGAGAGATGCTGGCAACAGGGCACAGACTCTCAGGTATAAGATCACTAAGTTCTGGGGATCTGATGAACAGTGTGGTGACTCGTTAATAATGATGTATTGTATAATTGAAAGTTGCTAGGAGAGCAGATCTCAAATGTTCTCGGCCCAAAGAAGGGGAGGATGTGAGGCCATGGAGGGGCTCATTGGTTTGATTGTGGGAATCATTTCATAGGGTACACACATATCAACACATCATGTTGTACGCCCTATATAGAGCCAATCTTTATTTGTCAAACATAAACAAATAAATAAATTTTAAAAGCCAAATAAAATAGTCAAACTCATGGAAACAGAGAGTAGGACAGTGGTCAGAGCTTCAATCCACGTAGCCGTCTCCTTGCCAAGTTCTGCGCCCTGCCCGCTTCGTGGCCCGGACACTCCTCAGCCTCCCGTGCCTCACTTTCCTCTGAGGAACTCAGCTGCATGAGGTCGGGGGAGTCCACGAGTGCACAGCGCGTGGAAGGCTTCCGGGCCTGCGAGAAGGGTTGGATGAGCCTGTCCAACAGCAAGCTCCGGAGTGCGCGCTATCTCCACCCTGTCCCTAGGGGGGATGCTCGGAGCTGACACAGCCCAACAAACTCAGAGAACCCAGGTCAGCACAGACCAGCTAGGGTCAGGGTGGATGGGGCACCGTGTCATTCACAGAAGAGCCACCATCCTCCTCGGACCAGACCGAGGGCGGCGGCGACAGGTTGGAGATAGGTCTCTGCCCCGAGAACCCTGTGCGTCCCCGGCAGAGCACCGGCCTCTGCTGTTCCACCATGCAGCAGGGAACCGACAGCCGGTGGCGTGAAAGGTTGTGTGTCAACTGTAATTCGCGCTGCTGCTCACGTTGGTTTCTTTGGAAAAATGAAAGGCTGTGTCTTAAGACAAAGCAGTCTGTTGTTGGCCCAGCGATATTTGTGCTTCCGTTTTGCGCCGCCCCGAGGGACGCTGCCGTTCTCCCAAACCATCTGCATTTTGTAATTAGCCCCTCCGGCCGGCACAGCACAGCTTGCGGGGTCGGAGGCCGAGACTGGGGTCAGCATCCTGCTAAGGCCGCGAGGACTCCCCGGAGGAGGCGGCGGCGGCGGAGGAGGAGGAGGAGTTGGAGGAGGCGGAGGAGGAGCTGGAGGCGGAGGCGGCGGAGGAGGAGGAGGTGGAGGAGGCGGAAGAGCTGGAGGCGGAGGCGGCGGAGGAGGAGGAGGTGGAGGCCGTGGCGGCGGAGGACGGGGGCTGGGGCTGCGGTGGGAGCGCGCGGCTCCCTCTTGCGGCCCCTCGGCGCTGCGCAGGTCTGCACCAGCAAGAGACAGGGCGAAATGCTGCAGCCCAACCCCTCCGAGCTGCATTATTTATCAAACAGTCCACGCCAGAAGGGACCCACTACAGCACGTGGTTCTGTGTGCTCCCGAGGTGACTTGCAATAAAAATATTGGGGGGTTCATTGTTTGCTTCTGTTAAAGGGCCATGTCTGCGTTAGTGCAAAACTCTCAGAAGTGTCGTGGGTCCTAGTCAGCCACAACCACCAATGCTCTGCATGAGCTCATTCGTGGTGATGCGTATGCCCACCGAGCACGGGGCTGGGGAATCCAGAGGCGGCACAGGCCACACACCAGGCCTTGTGTGAAGCCCTGCCGTCGTTCCTTCATCTGATGCTCACAAGAGCCTCTACGACCCGACGCTGTTACTCCCCCGTTTACCCACAGGTTGAGGGACGCCCAAACCTTGGGACAGGCAGGTGACAGCGCCTGAATTCAGTCCGGGGCAGCCGTCTGCAGGGCCTCTGTCCCAGCCACTGGAACACACCTGGCCCTCAGATGCAATGATAGGAAGGTGAACGCAACAGGGCAGCCCGGAGGCCACGGTCAGCAGAGGAGCGTTTGTGTTTATTTTAGTTTATTGGATCTAATGAGAGGCATAGTGAACACATCACAAAGTTTCTAGATTAAAAGTGGCTTTGCACTGAAGCATGCACAGGGGATGCTGAGAACCGGGGTGCAATGGTCTGAAATGTCTGTGGCCCCCAAAGCTTTGTGTTGAATCCTAACCCACACTGTGATGGTGTTAGGAGGCGGGGCCTTTGGGAGGAGACAGGTCATGAAGGTGGAGCCCTTGTGATGGGATTCGTGTCCTAATAAAAGAGACACAGAGAGCTCCCTGCCCCTTCTTCCATGTGAGGACACAGTGAGAAGACACCATCTATGAACCAGGAAGCAGGCTCTCCCCAGACACCGAATCTCCCAGTGCCAGGATCTTGGGCTTCCAGCCTCCAGCACTGTGAGAAGTCACTGTCTGTTATTCAGGAACCAGCCAGGCTGGGCCTTCTGTTACAGCAGCCCGAAGGGGCTAAGACAGCAGGTTATTGTGTACAGAATGCACTTTACAAACTTCTGATTAATTAGAAGCGTTTGCACAATTCAGACAGCCAGGTGCTCTCTGTGCTACTTTGATTATTTTCAAAGCACGAATTGTGTCCATGTTTATTCAGTTGTATCTCTCGCTTTCCTGCGCCTGGTGAGGACTGGAGCCCCTCGCTCATCAGAGCTGATTCCACACCAGGTTGAGGGAGACAGAGACCTGACGGGGACGAGTCTTGGAGGTCTCTGGAACCTGCTCATTTCTCCATATCCTGGTGGGTTGGGGGCTTCTCTACCTTGGCTGGGGACCCAAGATTGGGTGAAGGATTGTAGACAAAGTAACGTTATTTTCTTAAAAATAAGAAAATGCAAGACAAATACAACAAAAATATTGTACCAGGGCTGTGGACCCCCAGAACCAGGGCCATGGACCTGAGGACCAGGGCTGTGGACGTGAGGACCAGGCTAGTGGTCAGAGATGCCAGTTCTAGGCCCGCCCCAGCCCCGGGAAATGGGAGAGGCTAGGGTGGGCCCAGCAGCCTGTTGGAACAAGCCTCCAGGTGCTGGGTGCAGGGAAAGCCTGAGGCCCCTGCGCTGGACAGGGAACCTGAGGAAGCGGGGCCCAGCGAGGCCTCTCGTCCCTCACATCAGAAGCGGCCAGGGATGAGCGGGGAGACCTGAGGGAGCTGCACTGGGTCCGGGGAGCTCAGGCAGAGGAGAGGCCCGTCGGGGGATTTTCATAGCAGAGGCGGGAATGGCAGCAAGCCCTCCCTGCAGCAACCCTATCACAGGCCACTGTCCCCATGCACTGACCTCTCTCCTCCTGCCTCCCTCATGGGTCATTATCACCTCCTTTCAGTTGGTGGTGGAGCATTAAGCAAAGTTCACCTTTATCTCCTTATTCTCTGGGTTCTCCCCCTTAGCGACCCGTCCGTGTCCCAGCCTGGATGGCCACCGCCGTGAGAAAGACCCTGTCTCCTGGCTGTGTGATAGATCACAATTTTATTTGAGTGCTAGCATCTTGCAGGATAGAAGTGACGACACCTGGATTGTACCCCCATTTGAGAGTGACCTCATTTACCTTATTGTTTAAGGAAATGGTATATCTGCCTACTGTTGAAGCCGCAATTCCAGTCCCGGCAAGCTTGCCAGAAAACAATGTAGCTAGATACAAAAGGAGATGCGTGTACAATTATTCACAGAAGCATCGTTTAGCATCATTTATGAGAGTGAAGAAGTGGAAGCAACTTAAATATCTATCAGCAAAAATAATGGAAAACAGAATTTAGTGTGGATGTACGAGAGGCTGTCACAGAGGAGCGCTGTGTGTGCACATTCACTCACTGGGCAACACGAATGGACCGGGTCCCTGAGCGGAAGCCCAGCTGGAACCCCCGGGGCCAGAGGTGGCCCCGGAAGCAGGTCATCAGAAGGGGCCCCTGGACTGACTCCCATATGGTCGATCGCTGGGATGCACAGGGGGAAGCAGGAGGCTCTGCGGCATCCAGACAGCACGTGATGACGACTTCAACTGGGGAGACAGAATAACTTACTAGACAAGCGGAGATGGCTTTTGGGGCGAGAAGTGGCAGAAACTGATGGTGGAGCAGAGGTGAGGCAGGTGAGAGATGGACATCAAAGTGACTCTTGGGGTCTGTATTATGCAACTGGAGATCCCCGGGTGCCCTTTACTAAAATGGGAAGAACCAGAGAAATAGCCCCACATGCCAGAAGCTGCATGTCTCATCTCTTGCTCTTTCTGCCCGTCCTCCAGCATTCCCACATCCCTGACAGGAAAGACGGAGAGAACGCTCAAATCTCCCTCTTCCCTCACTTCCTCCTCCGCATACTCTTCCTCTCCTCCCCTCCATCCTGGCCAGGAGTGCACCTTCTCTGTCCTGTGTCTTGTTCAAGTTCCTCTTTGCTGGCTTTCCTCTGCCACTTGACACCCACCACATCCCCAAGTGAACCATGGGGATAACATTTTTTTTTATTGAGGTCATATTGGCTTGTAACATGTAAATTTCAGGTGCACATTATTACATATCAATTTCTGTGTAGACTGCATTGTGTACACCACCAATAGTCTAGTTTTTATCCAGCACCTATATACGTGCCCCTTTACCCCTTTCGCCCTCCCCCCAGCCCCCTGCCCCTGGTAACTACCAGTCTGTTCTCCATATGCATGTGTTTATCTTCCACATATGAGTGACATCATATGGTGTTTGTCTTTCTCTGTCTGACTTATTTCACTTAGCATAACACCCTCAAGGTCCATCCATGTTGTCACAGATGGCACGATTTTGTCTTTTTTATGGCTGCATTGTATTCCATTGTGTATATATATATATATATATATATATATACCATGTCTTCTTTATCCATTCATCACTTGATGGGCACTTGGGTTGCTTCCATGTCTTGGGGAGAACCTTGAAGTGGGCTCTGCAGAACTGATCCTACTCCCAGCTCCACTTCTGCCTTGACAGGAGGAATAACCCCATCCCCCCAGGTTTTCTGTGGCTTGGACCCTCTTCCGGCTGCCTTGTCCCTCCCCTCCCTCCTTTCTCCATCCTTCAGTCTTTCTGCCTAACTCCTGTGGCATCACCTCCACCTCCCCAGTGGCCACACCGAATGCCCAATTCTTTATCTGGATCAGGGCTCCCAGGGGAAGCTGATTCACACCATCAAACCCGTCAAAGTCACAGCAGAGTTATTATTATCCTTGCTTTACACGGAGAAAATGAGGCACCAGAAAACAGGTGGCCAGTTCATGGGAGAGCTGAATATCTAAAGTGCTTTTTAAATGAAAAAGGCACATACAGATCCATCCACTATGACAGAAAAATCTGCTTGGAAGGTGTGAAATGCAACTAATCAACAACAGTTTTTTTCAATCAAATTAACTGGTAATTGATAATAGAGTACAGACAAAGCTTATAAATTTGGATAAAAACTTTCCTTCATGGTTATTTAAAGGAAAAGAAGAGAGTCTTTTCTTTAGAAAGGGCAAAATGGGTAAGCCAATTTATCGTTGACTCTTTTAAGTCAAGTGTTGACATCTTATTAGTTGAATATTGTGCAAAACTGGTCATCACTACCATCAAGCTAATAGAAAATCTCTTCGTGGTTGACGGGAACATATTCAGAGGCATTTATGAGGAGCTGCCATGCAGAGTAAAACATAGGGTCATTCCGTGAATCCAGATGAGTGTAGAGCAGCCCAAGAATCTGAAGCACTGATGACATAATATTTGTCTAACCCACTTGATAGAAAGAGTGAGTCCTCCTAATGAGAGGGCTGCTTCCTCTGTCAGCTCTAGGAAAGGAGAAGCGAAAGATTTACCCAAAGCCCCTCTCAAGAGAGAAACATGTAGTGTCTCCACGCTTCCTAAGAATTTAGCTCATCTTACTACCTACGTCGCCAGTAACACACGTTCTTATAAGCCTGAGTTTGTTCTTGGTTTCCTATAATCCAGTATGTTTCCTAGAATCCAAATCCAGGTCTTTGTTCCCTTTACCCACCTCACCTGGAGCTCAGATTCGGATCTGGTCCTGTCCTCTCCTCCCAAGTCCTAACCCCGGGAGATCCACTCTCTCCATCAGATCTTCGCTGACTACATGCTCACTGACCGCCCCCCTCAGTGCTGAGTTCCCACAGGTGTCACCTCCTGCAGTTCACAGGGTCAGCACCTGCCCTTGGATTTTTCCTGTGGCTTCATGCATGTTTTCCTGATGTCTCTAGATTCCTGGAGGTAGAGACCGGGTCTGGAGAACAGAGCACAGTTTTAATCACACAGCAGATTCTTAAACCAAAGGAAGACTTGAGGATAGAAGTATTGTACCGTGACTCTCTCATGCGTCATTCATGAATCTTAATACTCTTCACCTCCTCCATTGCCAGTAAGTGTTTTCAAAGAAAAGAAGCTGAGGGGTGGACATTAATTCTAAGTATGGAAAGTGGGAGCAGGAAGTCAAGGTAGTCAGAATGACCACATGGCATCATTGTCTCTGCTCTGCGCCTCGCAGGCACATACAGGTAGAAATACCTGGATAACTGCTTGGATGTTTCACTTTTGAAATAGCTGTACAGGCCTTCTAGACACACTCATGGTATTGTGGCTGTATTTTCTTCCAAAACTCGTACTTTGGGTCCTTCTGGCCAAATCAAATCTAAGATTGGTTTATTTCTTCCATGGTAACTTTCTAGGAACAGTGCCAGTTAGCTAACATTTGTTTTCATTTTGTTGCAAGTACAGAAATGCCTGAGCAAATGTGGTTTAAACAAGGACTATAACCATTTCATGTAACAAAACGTTCAGAGGCAAGGTTGCTCCAGACCCGTTACTGCCCAGCTGTGTAAGGTCAAGGTTTTGGGTCAGTTTCTCTGAGATGCTCTTGGCTTTGGGGTCGTGGTCACAAAGTGGCAAACATAGCTCCAGATGTCACATCCTCAAACAATAGCCCCTTTCTCTGGCAGAAAGTAGACTGAGAGTTCCGGAATGTTCTTCACTTTTTTCATGGAAGAAAATCTTTCCCTGCTGACTTCCCACAGGGATCATTGACCAGAACGGGGTTATTGGCCCATTCTTTTTATTTTTTTAAGATTGGCACCTGACCTAACATCTGTTGCCGATCTTCTTCTCTCCCAAAGCCCCCAGTACATACTTGTGTATTCTAGTTGTAGGTCCTTCTGGTTGTGGCATGTGGGACGCTGCCTCAGCATGGCTTGATGAGCAGTGCTAGGTCCGTGCCCGGGATCTGAACCTGCAAACCCCTGGGCCGCTGAAGCGGAACATGCGAACTTACCCACTTGGCCATGGGTCCGGCCCCTATTGGCCCATTCTTAGGATAAGGCTTAGCAAAGGGAAGCATAAATAGTATGACTAGCTTAGACTAATCGTAGCACAGTCCCTGGGATTGGAGAAGGGGCCTATTATCTCCAGATACGTTGTCACCCTCCTCATATTGGAGCAAAACTAAGCTTCTAACAGGAAGAAAGGAGCTGTGGGGAGATGGCTTCTGGGTACATAGCCAACAAAATCTGCTGCAGGTCCCGGGGACCCAGCAGAAGTATCTGTGACCTTTGTTCAGAGCCATCTACACCTGGGACACGCCGGCTGCTGATCATCTCAGCATCCACAGCTGAAAGGCAAGAGACAGGAAGGGTTCTACCACCACGGTCGTCTCCACGAGGCCGGAACAAGCTCCGGAAACCCGATGGCCTGGGCATCGTTTACTTCTGTTCAATATGCCTCAAAACAAAGAGCTGCACTCTCTCCTCTCCCAGGCGAGGAGTGCCAGTGAGAGAAGGGCCCTTCTGACTCCAGAACGGAGCAGGACTTATTCAATTCTGCAGAGCAGGCTTGGATTTCAAAGGGATCCGTGAACTCTGGAGGGTTCCAGGGGTTCCTGCGTAGTTTTTGAGACGCCTTAAGATTCCGCTGTCTGCCTCAGACTGGACTGCGCAGGAGTAACCACAGCTGGGTATCAACCGGCTGGACTTCCACCATCCGTGGGCCGTGACTTGAATGTCACTGTCTCCTGAAATCCTTATTTCTTGATTCCAACAGTGAAATATCTGAGGGGTGGCTTTAAAGCACACACAGCTGTCGGGGAATAAAATTTCTCAACGGTCCTTTCAGATGAGACACGGAGCCAAGAATTCTGCTCCCCGAGCTCCGAGTGACAGCCCAAGAACCCAAAGCTGGCCCTGGCCACAGCCCCGAAGGGCGGACCAGAGGGGACCAGTTACAGGACCAACCCCCAGGTCCCCCGCGGGGCCCTTCCCTCCCAGAGCCTGACTCAGAGTGGCTCCCTGGGAGTGGACAGTAGGGGGAGCTCCTTTCCTGAGTCTCCAAGGTCTGTCGGGCAAACAGAGCCCAGGCTGGCTTTTGTCCCTCTTGCACGCTCAACGTGCAGCCCAGAACTGAGCTTCGGACGAAATCAGCAAATCTTTGAAGGGATGAATTTAATGTGTCTTCAAAATTAACGCACCCAGGAGTGACTTCGAAAGGACTTTCATTCTTTCGCCAAATATTGATTCTCTGCTACTGAGGGCCAAGTAGCAGGCGTATAAGGGAAATCAGAGTGACTTGGTGCATCTCTCCGTCTGGGAGCGTTTGTGGGCAGTGGAGAGCCTGGAACCCATGGTTGAAATCCCTATAGCCATGTAGTGCTAACAGCTCACTTCTTCCTGAACTCTGACTAAACCAGCCAGCCATTTTTCAGTGATCACCAACTCAATTTCAATCCAGGATCATTAGACTTCCCGGAAAGTGTCCCGGATAACTGTGTGTGAGATTAGCGGAGATGGTTATCTACAAGAGTGGGGAATCGTCTTGTGCAATCAGTTTAGGAAGAAATGCTACTCGCTTTCAGGAACTGAAAGTATGACTTCAGCATAGTCTAAAAAAATACTTACAAAATCAGGACAAGAAGGCTAAGAATGGGAGAGATAATGCTAATGTCTTTTTATCATTGTGGTAAAATACACACAACATAAAATTTACCCTTTTAGCCGTTTTTAAGTGTACAATTCAACAATATTAAGTACATTCACGTTGTGCAATCTTGGCCTCCATCCATCTCCAGAACTTTCTCATCTTCCCAAACTGAAACTTTGTCCCCATTAAACCTCCCCCAGCCCCTGGTGACCACCGTCCTACGTTGCACCTGTTATTTGACTGCCCTAGGCCCTCATATGGCAGAATCATGCAAGATTTGTCATTTCGTGGCTGATTTATTTCACTTAGCGTGACGTCTTCAAGGTTCACTCACGTTGTAGCACATGTCAGACTTTCCCTCTTTTTCAAGGCTGAATAATACTCCATTGTATGGCTAGACCACATTGTGCTCCTTCATTTATCCATCAATGGACACTGGGTTGCTTCCATCTTTTAGCTGTTGTGAGTAATGCTGCTATGAACACGGGTGTACAAATATCTGTTGGACACTGCTTTCATTTGTTTTGGATATATACCCAGAAATGGAATTGCTGGATCATATGGTAATTCTATTTTTAATTTTTTGAGGACTGTGCATACTGATTTCTATAGCAACTGCAACATTTTCCATTCCCAACAGCAATGCACAAGGCTTCCAGTTTCTCCACATCCTCACCAATACTTACTATTTTCTGGGTCCTTTTATCTGTAGTAGACATTTTAACGTGTGTGCGTGCTATCTCATTGTGCTTTTGACTTGCATTTCCCCAATGGTTAGTGATCTTGAGCATCTTTTCATATGTTTACTGTCCATTCGTATGTCTTCTTTGGAGAAATGTCAATTCAAGTCCTCCCTCCATTTTTTAATTGGATTTGTGCTTTGTTGTTGTGTTAATGATGTTAATCTCTTAACATATATCAAGAATCTATTATAACATTTCAAATATTCACTCATGAAAGATTTTTATTTAAAAAAATCTCAGAAAAATTCTTAGAAGGGAGCTATGAAAGCTCACCTTTATCCAGGGAGAGTTAGGGAACCTCAGGCAAGTTCAAATGAAGTAATTTAGCACTTGGTCCATTAAAGGTTTAATTCTCTGTGTACAAGGTCAAACTTATTAAACAATTTTTCTGTGACCAGAAATGCTCCTTTTCTGATAATAGTCATGACATAGCAATGATGCCATTTTCTATGGTCATCTCTCCTGATTCCTCAAAAAGTACATTTTTTAAAACAAAACTTAGCAGAGTTTTTCCCAGTTGTCCTAATTACGGTGCTTCTGTTCAGTCGTGGTGTTCCACCTGGAAGCCAGGTTCATGCCGTCTCACATCGTCGGCTTCGAGACTGGTTACAGGAGCCACCCAAGCTCCCCCAGCCAGGGAACAGCAGGGTGCACGTGCACACCCTGGGCAACCTGAATGGAGTCCTCTGCCCTGTCCATTGCACGGTGGGGCAGTGCACGATGCTGATTCTCTCCATGTGGTTCCTGTCCCCCCTCACGACCCACCAAATACCAGCCCTGCCTTGTTTCCTAAATATGTTCAGTGTTGGAGAAAAGGCCAGTGTATCGGTCAGGCCTCTCCAGAGAGACAGAACCAACATGATGAGTGAGTGTGTTTCTATACATATAGAAAGAGGCTTACTTTGAGGAATTGGCTTATGCGATTGCAGAGGTTTGATAAATCCCCCATGAGATGGGGGAGGCCAGCTGGCTGGAGACCCAGGGAAGAGTTGCAGCTGTAGCCCAGAGGCCGTCTGCTGGAGAATTCTCTCTCACTCAGGGGAGGTCAGTCTTTGATCTGGTCAGGCCTTCAACTGATTGAGTGAGGCCCGCCCACATTAGGGAGGGCAGTCTGCTTTACTCAGAGGCCACCTATTTGAATATTTGTCTCATCCAAAAACACCTTCACAGAAACACCCAGAATAATGTTTGACCAGATACCTAGACGCCATGGCCTGGCCAAGCTGACCCACGATATTAACCATCACAGCCAGCGAGGAAAATAGTCCCATCAGAGAAATCACACACAGGGAGGGGAAAAAATGGAAGATGAAAGGAATACACACACAGACACGAAGACACTGGGTTGTCTTTCGTTTATTCTCTTGTTTCTGTGCTCTGACTTTCTCAGCTGGACTGAATGAATCATCACAGGAAAACCAGCAGACGTACCTTTGAAAGGAGAGAAGGACGCAGAGTAGGAGGCCACTGAAAAGTTGGCGTGTGAACCAAGGTCGGTGTCCTGGCCCGTGAGTCTCCCCTCCCCGCCCTCCTTGAGTGCAGTCTTCCTTGGAATCAGGAAGGTGGAGTTAGAGAAGGGAAGAATTCAGTGCTGGTCTCTCATTCCAGCCACGTGGGACAGGACGGGAGAGACGGGATTTGTCCTCGCTGCTCAAAGAGGCTGTGAAAGGACGCGGGAGCTGGGGGGGCCCAGAGCCAGGGCTGGGAGGGACATTCCTGGTTCTGCCTGGTGGGGATACTTATTCAACCTGGTGCTGTCTGTGAAAGCACGTGGAACCGTCTCACCGCGGAGTGGAGCGTGCAGGCGGGAGAGGGGATGAGCAAGGAGAGCAGAGGGAGGGGCGGCCCGCTTGCTACGTGCACAGGCACAGCTGGCACAGCCGGGAAATGCACAAAGTAAGCCCCGACTTTGCCTTTTGTAACTTTTAGAAATGAGAGAAGATGGTTTGCAGCCCCCTAAGCAGAGTGGACCTGCCCAGTGCCGGCAGGGTGGCCCAGTAAGCGGCGGGACATCCCCTGTGCAGCCACCACTTCAGTTAGACCCTCGAACCTGGCAGGGGGAAGATACCAAGCTCAGCGCTCATGTCTCACTTGAATGCTTATTTTTTAACCAAGTGAACCTATTTCTTCCATTTTCCCATCAACTGGTCTAACAAGAGAGGAAAATGAGACGGACTTGCACAATTTAAAGCAAAAGTACACACGGACATCTGGCCTGGACAGCACTTCCACAGCCTTGCAGGGTCTGTGTGGACCTCAACTACCTACAAACCCTATGGGGAACAGAATAATGCCCCTAAAGATGTCGCCATCCTAATACCGGGAACCTGAGCCTATACGAACGATCTGGAGGTGGTGCGATTATCCGGGATGGTTGGGACGGGCCCAGTGTGAGCACAAGGGTCCTTGCGGGAGGTCAGAAGGAGGGAGGAGGCCACACTCCCGGCTTTGAACACAGCAGGGCCTACGAGCCAGGGGATGCAGGTGCTTCTAGAAGCTGGAAGAGGGAAGGAAACAGATTCTCCCCAGAGCCTCGGGAAGGGGCCAGCCCTGCGACAGCTTGATTTTTGCCCCTGAGACCCCTTTTGGACTTCCGACTCCCAGAACTGCAGGACATTAAATTTGCATTGTTTTAAGCCACTGCCTTTGTGGAAATTTGTTTCAGGAAGCTAGTACACTCATGGGAGGCCCCAGAGGAGGTAAACAGCTTCCCTTCACCACTGGGCCACGAGTTAGACCAGAGGAAGGACCACAAACACCTCTGAGCAGGACTGGTTGTAACCTTCAGCCACAGGAAGTTGTGGAAGTGACTGTCAGCTGGGAGCCAACTGTAGATAGCCTCAACTGTGACACTGGGGTCCCTGTGATAATTCTGTGCCAGCCTACGTACCTCCTGGAGCTTCATTCCTATCCTAGAGGTCGTATCATACTGTGGTTGACATCACCAACTCTGGGGCTGGATTTGACCAGACACACCTCTTACCAGCTGTGCGCCTTTGGGGCTAGTTACTCACCATCTCTGTGCCCTGATTTCTTCTTCTGCAAAGTGAGGAAATTAATGGGACCTGTTGCATCAGATTGTCATGAAAACTGACGTATGTAAAGCTATGAGGGTAGTCCCTGCACATGAGAGGAACCCAGTGGGTGTTCACTATCATGATTACTGATGTTATGACAGTGACGAATGCAAGTGTTTCAAGGAAAAGCAATGCTTTACTAATTATGACCTGCTCTGAATGCTTAATAAAATAAGTGGACAATATGACTATTTTCAAAACTGAAGTACATCCTTCCTTGCAATTTCACCCTAATATTCTAGTTTCATATCTGAGAAATAGCATAATTTATAGGAGAACATATTTGTCATGAGTCAATTCCAGCGAAGTCATACATTCTCAAAAGGAAAGTTCTCTGTCACCCACACGTCTCCGGGTCACAGTCCTGGGAATAGATTTACTGATACACTAAGAAGAAGCTTCGTTTTCCACCACTGAGCATCCTCCCAGCTCTAGGACAAGAGGCTACAGGCGTTCTGGAAGTTTCCACAGACTGGGTGCTGTCTGTGCTGACTGGAGATCTCTCCTGTGCTCACTTCCATGCAGGACAAAGTTCTCAGGATTTTAAATATTTTCTTCGTTTGGCTTTAAAAGTGTGCAGGCTCTTAACGCTTGGCTATCTTTTTTTTTGATATTATAATTTTGTCATTCGCATTAGAGCGTCCTGGACATTTTCGTGCTGTGGTGATTGTTAAACTCCTCAATTTTTATATAAATTTGTGTCTAAGAAGTTTTCAGGTAAAAGCCTTTTTTGGTTTGAAAAGCTTCTTCATCACAGGAGGGCTTACCTGTGGTAACCAGCAGATTGTGCCGTGTCCTTGTCTTGTTGGACGAAGACACAGAACATCCACATTAGTGTAAGTGGCACTTAACCAAATAATTCAGTTCTTCCCAGAAAAGCAAGACTGTTCTGGATAGTCCTATTCCAGCCTCTCCTAAGACCCTAAATGACCCCATGCTCGGCAGGTGGGGCCATGGATACCAACTATTGATGACGAATCGAGGAGTATATAGGACTCCCATAAAGACTCCTTTCTCCGAGTCCTGGTTCCGTGGCTGGAACATAAATTAAGTAACTTAGGCCTCTTCCCTAAATAGGCGACGTACCCAAGGCGCTCACTTCTAACGTGGGAGGAAGAAGACAACAGCAAAAGCGCTTAGTGAACGGAGGAAGCCTGAGCGCACGCCGTCGGCCGCCTGGTCGGCCTGGACACCAGCCACACACAGTAGACGCCGCATAAATGGGTGTCGAGCAACCACACAAACAGGAGGAGCAGGAGGAGGTGAGAAGGCCCGTATGCAAAGATGGACGAGTGCTCGCAACCCTGGGAGGCCTCCTGGAGGGGGAAGGTTGTGTGAAGCCAACTCCTGTGCCTCCCAGACCTGCGTTCGTCCCTCAGCTCTCCTCTGAGCCCACATTTCAGTTATGATGCTCGTTTGGCATCTGCCTCGGGCTCCAGCGTGAGCCTCATGAGAGCAAGAACCAAAGAGGCGTCTTCCTCTCTCTACACCCGGCGGCTCCTGGGGCACGGCAGTCAGTAATAACACAGGCTTGTTTGGGAATGAGCAGTTCATGCGCAAGGGGCAAAGACTATCAAATCGTGTTCCAAAGCCTGGTGTTACTCTCGCTGCACGCACGCGTGCACACACACACACGACCCAGTTCCAGGAACGTGACAATTTCTCGGCACCGATGTTAAAACGCTGTTATGAAATTACAGCCATGTCAGATGATATATTGTTTTGTTTGCTTTAATATCTTCATGAGCCAAATTAAAAGTTATCTACTGGGGCTGGCCTGGGGGCCCAGCGGTTAAGTTTGCATGTTCCTCTTTGGCGGCCTGGGGTTTGCCGATTCAGATCCCGGGTGTGGACATGGCACCACTTGCCACGCCATGCTGTGGTAGGCATCCCACGCATAAAGTGGAGGAAGATGGGCATGGATGTGAGCTCAGGGCCAGTCTTCCTCAGCAGAAAGAGGAGGATTGGCAGTAGTTAGCTCAAGGCTGATCTTCCTCAAAAAAAAAAAAAAGTTATCAACCTCCATGATTACCCCAAATTTTGAAAATTTTGCTGGTCAACGACACTCAGAAGTCAATAAATCAATATTCTGGAGGGTCTGTCATGGGAACGACATCCAGACTCCTGCTTTTTATGCCTGTTTTCATGAGCCTCATTCTAGGCACTGTTCAAGGTGCCCACGTAGAAGGCCGGCCCAGTGGCCTGGTGCTTCAGCTGCCCAGGGTTCACGGGTTTGGATCCCGGACGTGGGCCTACACACCGCTCATCAAGCCACGCTGTGGTAGTGTCCCAGATACAAAATAGAGGAGGATTGGCACGGATGTTAGCTCAGCACCAATCTTCCTCACAAAAAAATAAATATAAAAAGCAGTAGAAATGAGTGCTAACTTTCTCCAAACCCATCAAGTTGTAGTCATTAACTAGGACCAGCTTTTTACGTGTCAATCCCACTTCAATAAAGTACTTTAAAATCAAACAAAATACCAGTGGAAACACAACACAAATATCCCAGCCCTGGGGGAGGATTAAGTGCAGGGATGTTGGGGGAGGGAGAAAACAAACGAATACATAACATGTCGATTGCTGATGTGGGCTATCAAGAACAGTGTGGAGCATCTCAGAAAGGGATCCAGAGAGCCTGTCTGAGAAGACGGCCCTGGAGGAGGAGCTCCTGGAAGTCAGGATACACACGGACACCTACAGTTAGGCCTAAAACTGGGGAACAGAAAGGAAATTCAATCTGATACAAAGGGTCCGATTCGCAGGAGGGCCAGCATAGCTCAGGGTAGAATGAAGCACTGCCGATTGTGGTAGTTTGGACGAGTATGTGCCAATAAACCCAACTTAACCAATAAACTGACTTGCCTGCCCAAGAGAACCAACAGGATTTAGCAACCGCTACACCTCTGCCCACTGCACCAGTGTTCCCCAAGCTTCCTGTTTAAGGGAAATGACAACGTCCACTTCTCCTCCCGGGGAGATGAGCACGCGCCGTCCCATTCCTGGTCACCTGCTGCCTGAGAGCTAAGCCTTCCTTCAGCGCAAAATCAGACACACAGTGTGTTTTAAGCACACCAGGGAGGAAGATTTGGGGAAAAGTAGAAATATGGATAGGTACCATCTCCTCATATTCTTGCACAGGCCCATGTTGCTATGGACACTTCATCCCAGTCTTGGTAAAGTTATCACTTACGTGGTACCCCATGGGATTGCAGGAAGTCGAGGGTTAATGTCTTTGAAAACTTGTATAGTCATGCTCAACTGAGTACTGGCTCATACTCTGATCATTAGTTTATTTTCCTTATTAAATTTCACTTCCCAGGAACACTATTGCATTTAATACAAATAAATCATTATTAGAAAAGTTTTAAAATCAAATTGGGAGTGCACCAATTGAACTAAATATTTATGTGCCTATAAAACATGCTCGGGGCCGGCCCTTTGGCCGAGTGGTTAAGTTCACGCCCTCCGCTGCAGGCGGCCCAGTGTTTTGTTGGTTCGAATCCTGGGCGCAGACATGGCACTGCTCATCAAACCACGCTGAGGCGGCGTCCCACATGCCACAACTAGAAGGACCCACAACGAAGAATATACAACTATGTACTGGGGGGCTTTGGGGAGAAAAAGGAAAAAATAAAATCTTAAAAAAAAAAAAAATGCTCATATGGGGCCAGCCCGGTTAAGTGTGCATGTTCCACTTCGGCGGCCCAGGGTTGGCCGGTTAGGATCCCGAGTGCGGACATGGCACTGCTGGGCAAGCCATGCTGTGGTAGGCATCCCACGTATAAAGTAGAGGAAGATGGTCACGGATGTTAGCTCAGGGCCAGTCTTCCTCAGCAAAGAAAGGAGGATTGGCAGCAGTTAGCTCAGGGCTAGTCTTCCTCAAAAAAAAAAAAAAATCTAACATAAAAAATGTTGGCAAAATGCCACAAATAGTTGACTGCTGTCCATAAAAATCTTTCAGGAATTTTAATCTTGGATTTAAAATATGCAGCTATATCTGTATTTTCTCCCCTCTTCTAGAATAAAATATTTCCTTGTAACTGTAAAGCAAGAAATCAATAGAGTAACCATCTACCACAGAAAATTCGAGAAATGGTAAGTAGAGATTTGTCTAATTCACTTAAGAAAATAAATATTGGCTGCTTTTAGTTCAATAGGCCATGATCCGATTAAGGTGTAAAGCTAAAAGAAAATTAAAAAAAAAATCAAAAAACAAAACTCCTCAAATATCTGTTCATGATAAATGACCAGTTTAAAGGATAGCAAGAGAACCAACAGGTTCACATCTTCTCAAACTCCTTTCATGGGGTGGCGAGAGGAAGCTGGTTCTGTCCTGAGTTTCAGAGACGTCTGGTCATCAGAGCCGCATGGCCCTCCCTCCCCGTGCCTTCCTCGTTGGAGGGGGATGAAAGTCACGGGCATCGTTGCATCGAGGGGAGCTCTCCTGAATAGGGTCTGCAATGCTCATTCGAGAGAAACCACTTCTCTTGGGAATGTGCTGTTTATTCTGCTTTTGCTTCTATAACGTAAATTGCTGGGAATCTATCTTTAAAACTATTTTTTAAATACCAAAGATAATTGTAACCAAGGAACACAGAGAGAGATTTTGTTGTTGCTGCCAGCTTTTTGTTGGCTCTACTTTGCCATTTTATTGCATCTAAAATGTAAAGATGGTAGACTGTTATAGTCGATCCTAAAAATTGCCCTCCGCGCGTTTCCCATTAAGCCAGACTCATACGGTGCACCAGCTTTGCCCTGATGTTAGACGGCCGGATTATGCTAGCGGACATTGATGACCCACAATGCCAACTTTTTAAATAAGTTAAAACCTAGGGGATTTTTACAGCGGTGATAATGGTATTAATTCTTTACAGAGATGAAAGAAGTGCTTCTTGGTTTAAAAGGTAACCTGCTGCTCCCCTTCCTTTGCGATTTCACTGTCAACGTTAAGTTCTGGAAGAATTTACCTGACTGCTTAATTTACAGCAACAATCCAAATTGCTGGGTGCATACCGAAACCGAGTGTGGTTTTCACTGAAAATGTGAACTACAACGTCAAAAAAGCAGCATAAAGGCTAATGCAGTTCAGGAAAAGGAAGATGCACGTTGATCTTGGAGGATGAAGGAGAGTTAGACGTCTATAAACTTACAGGGCTTAAGAAGGAGCGTTCTTTCCTTTGACCCTATTGGAGACTGAGAATATAAAATTTCTGCCATCAGTAAATAATTTGCTGTCTCACAAATACCTTGGAAGTTTTTTTGAACCTGATCAATGATAGAGAAGAAGAGACTCACGATGTGTTTGGGAAGAAAAAGAAACGATAGGTGGGACTCAGTCATTGTCCCTCTTGCTCCATCCCTGAGAGCCTGTGATGCTGAAACGTTGCATCTGTGTTTTACCGAGGCTGGTGGGGCTAGAAAAACCGACTCCTGATGGCAAAACTTCTGTCTGCAGGAAGGTAGTTTCAAAAATTCCCTGTTTTTAGCTATACCTTTTCTGCTCCTTTTTGCCTTGTTAGTAATATTTAATCAATGGTGGTTAGTAGCTGCTTCCAAGGGGCTATGACATCCCTGGTGCCGTGCGCGATGGCTAGTGTGTTTTTTCTAACTATCTCGGTGGCCCAACAGGTTAGCTTGTTTTTACTTCCCAGAGAAGAAGACTCAGGGACGAAGGCAGTTAAATACGCTTCTGAAGTAACGGGCTGCGCTGGATGCAAACCAAGTCTGACGGCAAAGCCCACGCTCAGTGTCTAGAAATTGAATTTTATCATAGTTGAGAACACACAGTTGGTTGCCTGCCAGCAACTCATATGGGGCCATCATCATATCATTTGAGAAGATGTGATCGAGAACAGCAGCAGAGCGTGTGGCCGGGAGCACAGCACACGGGCCAGACTGTCTGGGCCTGACCCTCCTGGTGTGTGATGGGGCAAGTTCCCAAATGGTCTGTCCGTCCACATCATTGTCTGGGTACTGGAGACACTAACAGGGCTCGCCTCGTAAGGTTATGAGGATGATTGCGTGAGTTAAAAATGCCTGGCGCAGAGCGCAGGATGCTCTGAGAAACTGTTCACCACGATGGACATCAGAGCGAAAGACCAGACTCAAAGTGAATTGTGCTCCCGAGGCCTGGTGCTCAGCTGCTGTCGTATAAGCTCCCCAAACTGACCCCGTGTTATTCTGAATTATGTCATGTTAGGATCTGCATGGTATTTGTGAAACCAGCAAACAGTTCGCCATTGATGATTAGGCAGCTAGTCACTGAAGTTTTTTTCCTTTTTGCAGTTACTGATTATAGCTTTAGCTGTTAAACCCACCCATTGTTAACTGTGTTGCTTGGGCAATATGCTGTCTGACTCCCACTAGGCTCCTATAGATAACATCTCCCTGGAGCCTGGGTCGCCATGGTAATGGGCATGTGAGCTGGTTTTCAGGAATTAGAACCCCTTGTCCACTTCAGGCTGATTGAGACCACCAACTCATCAACTGGGCCAGCACAGATGTCCAATAAGTGACCTTTTGACATCAAGAGGCTAGAAACCCCACCCTCAGATCATGCTAATGCCGCCATTTTGTAAACATGGGTCCTACAAAGAGGCATGAAGTCTGACTACTCTTACGCAGATCATCCATCACCTCACCTCTCCTTGCCTCCAATCACCTGTCTCCACATTTCAGACCAACTTGCCCCCCCACCCCATAAATATCTCCATGTCCCCGTTTCTGGGAAAGTGGATTTGAAACTCATTCTCTTGTTTCCTCGCTTGGCTGCCTTGTGATTCAACCCTCTCTCTGCTGCAATCTTGTCCTATCAGTGTTCGGCTTCCTGGGTGGGGGGCAAAAGCGAGCCTGGTTCAGTAACATTTGTTGAATGTGATTTATAAACCTACCCAATGTGGGAGAGAAAAGGTTGAAAGAGAGGGTAAGCTCATGAACTTGTTTTTTACCTTCTATAATAAGTGAAGACCCATGTTTCTGAGACCTCCTGTGGACCCTTGTGGAATGATAATTCAAGGAAATAAATTCTTTCCTGGATCAAGTAAGTATGACAGATATTTAGGAAAGGATGTCAGTTGTCTCAAGGTCAAACAAATGAGCCATCCTTGTTCAACAAAGTGGAAACTAAGAGTTAAGAGATGTGGTTGGAAGTTCCTCTTGATTACTATATAATTTTAAAATAGCTTTGTTTAATAAGAATTTAAGGAACTTGAAGGAGTCGAATGAGGATTCAGAAAAAGAGTGAAGATGATTACTTTCCAGTTGTTTCCGTTTAGCCGTGAATTCCATTTTCTCACTATGACTAAAATAGCTAAAGCTGAGGACACGAACTTTATCATTCTCAACTTCCCTTCTAAAGAAATAAAATAACCTAAAATTACTAAAGAGCAAAATTCCCAGTGTTCTTAATGATGACAGCAGAGCCCAACCACTCCAATTGATTTAGCCATTATACTGCGTGCTCCTAAGACTTGGGACATTTTGTGTGTGCAGTTTTAAATCAAGTCATTCTCTTCTGAATCTTTAGGAATCTCTTCTCTCCCCTGTTTTAATATTTAACAAGCCAAATTTTCCTATAAACGTGGGAACTTCATGTCCAGAGGGAACGTTCAGCTCCAAAAGACATTCACCACGATTCAGCATCATCTTAAAGAGTTTATTCAAAGGGCTCAGAGCGATAATTAATTCATATCTCTCTCACGCAAATATTGCCCTCATTAGAGCCAGAGAAACACTTAGGACTGAGTAACAATGGTTTGAAAAATAATGCGGTGTCCTTTTCTCACACGATGCCCTCAATCAGAAATCATCTTCCCAAAGTCCAAATTCTTTAATGGGGATGTTACCCTGATGTTTCCTGTTCTCTGGCATCAGATTCTGCGCTGTCAGGCAATGTCAGCCCAGTACATCTAAAGCAATTCATTTAAGTGGAACTTCAGGAAAACTGAAAACAACAGATTTTTCCTAGTACTCAGTAGAATGTGAGCCACAGAGGCATTAACTAGACTTTGACTCCCCTCGCTCCTTCTCAGCAGAGAATCAGGCACCACCTTTATCTCCTCCAGGAGCATCTCTGCTGGCCTGCAGTTCATTTTCTCCCGGTCCCACTGAATTCTCAGACCTCGTCCACACTGAGGTGTCTACTTCTCCTTTCAGGGTTTTTAATCCAAATTGAGTCTTTGCTTATTATCTTGTTCCAAGTTTAGTCTGTATATTCAGTTGATTTATGCTAAACCGTGCTTCTCCCCTAAATGTTCTAGAAGATTTTGGACATGGTTTATAGGAATTATGCATCTCTAACCTGATCATAGTCCCTCTGTTCCCCTTGGAGGATTTGTTTTCTTTGCTCTGTTATGGCAACAAGGGTGGGGTTTTGGGCTCATTTTTACCAGGAAACTCTACTTCCTACCTAGAAGAGGAATTGAAATAAATCCTTTTGTTTGAGTAGCACTATGACATGTCCTATGTCATAATATGAGACTCTCTGTCTCTCTCTCTCTGTCTCTGTCTCTCGCTCTGTCTCTGTTTCTGTCTCTCTCTCTCTCTCTCACACACACACACATCAGTACTCCTCAGGAACATCACCATTTAGTCATTTCAAGCTCAATGTCGTGTGGGTTAAACACGATTATAAACCATCTAAGACTCGATTACTTATATATTGGCTGACCAGATGTATAACGAGAACGTTTCGATAGAGGACTCCACGTGACATCTTTGCATTAAAGCAGACAGCCTCAACCCACGCCGTGATGGATAGCTACTTTTCTACAAGGACAGCACCATCTGTGCTGGGAAGTAGTCCACTTCAGACCCGGGCAGATTTGTCAGCAACATTGAAATTTAAGATTCTGAAGAAAAATGTTATTGTTCTACATTCACAAGGGGCCAATGCTGTGCATTTATTATAATAAATTCACGGCTATGTAAGCTACTTGCTGCTAAAGGAAAATATTTTGTATGGATATACTGTCTTATAAAGCAATTATGAGCCATTTCACTCTCAGAGCAAGTGTGTGGGAGCATAAGATGCAGTTACACAATTTCTGCCTCAGTCGTTTCTGTCTGAATTGAACAGTTCAGGGGGTATTGGTATTTTCACGTCTGGCAGAAGGTACCGCACACAGCGTTTTAGTCTAATTTGCACGTATTTCCCTTGTGAGGAAAGGGAGACTTTCTGGAGACGTGTTTTAAACCATAGGTTTGATGATTATTCAGGGATGTGAGGCCAGCAGATCAGGAGATGACTGTCATTGCAAAGATGGCTTGTTCGTCACAGTTCCCAGAGGAAGAGGGCACGCCATACCACGCAGGGCCACTTGGGGAAGGACCAGGGGGCAGCAGGAGGCAGAGGGAGCAAGAGGAGAATGTGGACGAGAGCCTTTGCTGTCCTTCCTCAGGAAGGATGGTGAGGCAGGAGCACAGCCTTAGGTTCTGAGGGGGAGGGGCTGATGTCAGCTATCCCACACCTGCCCTGGGGAGGTAAGGGGGGGAGGGGCTGCTCAACAGAGGAGGGTGGATGGGTTGGTTTGCACACGAAAGATGCACCCCAGACAAGTCCTTTACTGTGTCTCTAGGAACTGGCTAACCTGGGAGGGGCAGTCCCTCCAGGCCAAGAAGGCCCCAGACGTCAAAACATCAGAAGAGAAAGACACGTTTAATGCAATAAGGAAGAGCGTAGGAGCTGACCCCCATAAAGCTTGCATCGTTTCAGAGCCTTGAGGAATGTCTTCAAGGAGAAAATGGCATTTTAGTGAAAGAAGAATGGAAATGACACAGGAGCCCATGGCTAGGGAGACCTGGGAGGAAGAAAACCTAGACAAATACCAATTCAGGATAGTGAAAGTGTTCCTCTAACGCGGCAGTTTAGAATCTTTCGGACTCTAGAATATTCGTCTAAATTCAGAACTAAGGTCCATACATCAGAAGTCACAAATAGAAAATCCTGAAGAATAAAAAATTACACCGTCCATAACTGCCATAAAAATAAAATAAGTGAAGGGAGATCATGAGTAAAAGATAGGCACCAAATGCCCTCTGGTCCAATATAGACAATTCTGAAATTATGGTTTATTTTAAAAGCCTTGTTTATCAGAATTTAAATTCTGGGAAACGACTTTTCTAGAATTGCCAGCTAGATTCACGTGGCCCAGTGTCCAGGGTCTGAGATGAAGCGGCCTGGATGGGATGGAAGGTGGGAAGGCACTCAGGGATCCTGGTGGGTGAGCACTGGGGTCTGCAGCCGGGCAGTGAGGTTCCGATCCTGGCTCCTCCGTTACTGCTGTGTGACCGCCTGAAAGCTTGCAGCCTCTCTGAGACTCAGTTTCCTGAGGGATAAAGCATGGGTCCTGAGGTCTTGCTTTATAAGACAGTCATGAGGCTCAAATGAGATCACGCACGTAGATTGTTAGACCGGTGCTTTGCACACAGCATGAGCTCAGTGAACCTCAGCTCTGTTTGTATTACCATAACACAATCCTAAAATCCATAGGAGATTGCCTGTGTGTTTTTAACTACAAATCTGCTAAATCTGCCATGGGGTAAGAGGATTAATTCATGAGGACGGGGCCATGGTAAAGGTTAATGGACGGTCCCAAAGTCAACATGAATGGGGCTACGAGATATGATAGAACAACAAGGATCCGCATGCCTGTGTGCCAGGCGTGTCACACCCATTCAGTTCTCGTTCAGTGAGTTGGTTACCGCTGAAGAAAATCTAAATATCTCTAGGAACTAAAAAAGAAACGAACAGTGAAAGATGGCACCAGGGTCATCCTTGTATCTGGTTGTCTGTGTGTAAAGATGCATTTTCTGGTTTTTATAGAGAAGCAGAAGGATCACTCTTAACTGAAGGAAATTCTGCTCATTCATGAGGTTGAGAGACTTTTCCATCTTTCTGGGGACTGTGCAGCCCCAATGACTTGGCTTTCCATTAACACTATCAAGCACTTGTTTCCACATTTTAATATCTCCAACTCAGGACCCATCTTACAACCACAGCTTGTTTCTCTTTCTGGTCTCTTTCTGGTTGGTACACAGTGATGAATTTTAGAGTAGATGGAATTTCAGCTTCAATGGAATACAGTTTTACTGGTGTGACCCATAAACGGACACAGTCAATTCAGAAGAAGATGTAAACCAAAATGTCAGCCCAATTTCCTGGGAAAGCTTGGATTGTGATAAGTTCAAAACACAGGATGACCCCAGTAAAAAGAAAAACTAAGTCAGACTCATTCGACCTTATTTCAAGACTTTCTGTAAATCCTAAAATAACCCAGAGAATGTGGGATTGGGGAAAGGACAGACCCAGGTCAGTGCAGAGAGCATGGAAACAGACTCACACGCAAACGGCCGATCCATTTTCAAGAAGGTGAAAGGCAGTTCAATGGAGAAAGATTAGTCTCCCCAGGACATGACTGTGAAACAGGGCAGCATATTCATCACATGTGAAAAAAAAGACGAAACTCAACCCTCACCTCACACCACATACAAAAATTAACTGTGAAATTGGGTTAGGCAAAATTTTCTCAGATATGGCTCCAAAAATACAGCCATAAAATCTTTTCAAAAGTTTATAAATTGGACTTCATCAAGAGTCAACAGTTTTGACCTTCAGGGTAAAAGCTGGGAGAAATTATTTGCAAAATGTATGCCTGACAAAGGACTTGTGTCTACAATTTGTAAAGAATTCTCACCACTCGATAATAAGAAAACAATCCAGTTAAAAAGTGGGCAAATGATTTGAACAAACTCTTTGCTAAAGATGCTATGCCGATGGCAAGTGAGCGTATGAAAAGATGCCGGACACTATTGGTCATTAAGGAGACACAATTTAAGACCAGCATGAGACACCTCTGCACACCCCTGGGATGGCTAAAATTTAAGACTGACCCTGCCAAGCGCTGGCGAGGATGTGGAGCAACTGAACTCCCATGCACTGCTGGTGGGAATGTGGGATGGCACAACCGTTCTGGAAAACAATTTGATAGTTTATTTAAAAATTAAACATACTCTTCCACATAACCCAGTTATTCCTCTCCCAGGTAATTACCCAAAAGCAACGAGAGCATATTCCTCCACAAAGACTTGTACACCAGAGTTGATCACAACTTTCTTTGTAATAACTAAAACCTGGAAACAACCCAAATATCCATGAACAAGTGAATGAATAAACAAATCGTGCATATCTATATGATGGAAGACCGCTCAGTAATAACAAGGAACGCACTGGTGATACATGCTACGACATGGTTGAATGTCAAAAATCATAACGCTCAGTAAGAAAAGTCAACAAAAAAACAATGCATAGCATATTACTCCATTTATATAAAACTGTAGAAAATGCAAACTCATCTAGAGCAACAGAAAGCAGATCTTTCTGGGGGGGCTTGATCCAGTGAAGGAGAGAGGGTACCGGGAAGTTTCTGAGGGTGATCCATTCGGTCATAGTCTTTTTTTCTTTCTTTTTTTTTTTTTTTTGAGGAAGATTAGCCCTGAGCTAACATCTGCTGCCAATCCTCCTCTTTTTGCTGAGGAAGACTGGCCCTGAGCTAACATCTGTGCCCATCTTCCTCTATTTTATGTGGGACGCCTACCACAGCATGGCTTGCCAAGCAGTGCATGGGTCTGTACCCAGGATCCAAATGGGCGAACCCCAGTCCACCAAAGTGGAATGTGCACACTTAACCGCTGCACCACTGGGCCAGCCCCCATACGTTCATATTCTTGATGGAGGTCTGAGTTTCTTCGTGTGTACGCAAGGAGAACTCATCAGTCTGTAAATTTAAATATGTACAGTTTAACATGTATCCATCCTGCTTCAACAAAGCTGTAAGAAAAAAAGGATGATCGCTAATAAAACAGAAAAAAAGATCAAACATATTTTGTCCTCTTGAGGCCTTTAAATATATGATGAGGCTTTATTTTCGGATTTGAAGATGGACTGATTCATTAGAAAATACAGAGTTCAGGGGTGATTGTGTCATCTCGGTGCCCTAAAAAAAGAATAAACTCTCAGAGTTTGTTAGTATTTATATTAAATCCATACCCATGAGAAGGCACATTGTACTGAAAGGAAGAGAAGCCTCTAATGGGGCCCTAATAGTGCCCTGTAAAGCCCTGGAGGTGTAGAAAAGAAACTGCCCGGGAAGATACCCAGATCCATTCTTTAGGGAAAGGATTCTTTCTCTTCTAAATTTTTTTCTGAAGTGTAACTGACGGAGACGTTGACCACAGCGCCCACACCTTCAGTTAGAAGACGAGTAAGTTCTGGGGGTCCGAAGCATAGCCTGGTGACTGTGGTTGACGATTCTGCGTCGTGCCCTTGACAGTTACTGAGGGTAGACATCAGGTGTTGTCCTAATTTGTAATCAGGGAATCACACACCTGTTGCGAGGGCTGCACTGCCCTCCCTTCCAGGACCTGAGGAGCCAGGCTCTGGGGCCATCGTGTGGGGCGGAAGGAGAGCTCACCTGCAGAGGAAAACCGGAGAATGATAGAAAGGGCTGGCTGTGGTCACAGTCATCCAAAAATTAGGGGTCTCCTTAAAGCTTCGTCACTTCTTAGTCAATAATACACAGTGATTTGAGCGTTTCTCATTTTAATATGCATAACCTCTCCCCCCCCCCCCCCCCCCCCCCCCCGCCCCCGACCCCGAGAATTGCGTTTAAATGTAGGCTTAGATTCAGCTTCCCTAACACGCCCTGCAGGGCGGTCCACTCCATGGGGCCCAGACCACGCTCTGAGTTCCAGGGCTCAGAGGCAGTGAAGAGGGATGGAAACAAATTCCAAAGGACTGTTTTTAGTATCTTTGGGTAAATCAAAAGAATAATCTAATGTTACATTATATCACACCCCCCCCCCCCAAGATTTTTTCTGATTGCAATGAAACACTGGCTTTGTCCAGCTTGAGGCATCCTCCCGTGCTAAGAGTAGAGACTTAGTCCCTGGATACAACCAGCTGGGCCTGAGACAGAAGCTGGCCAGCGACCCGGAAATTAATGAAACCCCAAGTGGGCTCGGTCAGATTTTGCTTTCTGAATATTCCAGTCATGGCAACACTAATACATGACCTATTAATTTGAAACTATGTTTCAGATTTGTATATATTTTCTAAATTCCAACCTTGGCTGGCTAGAGAACAGAGTGAGCACAAAGTGTCCAGCTTCTCATTTTTCCCACATAATAAAAGTGGAAATGCACACCCAGCTCAGTTAACTTTTCCGAAGGATGATGCGTCTTGAAGAGCACGTTGGATGCTGTGCAAAGAATTCCAGCTTTCGGCCTCGCACTGCCTGTCACCGTGGCAGGGAAAGCCCATTTGAAACGCATGCCTCGTGGAGAAATTGGCACTTTCCCCTGGAACACCGTGCCATGTTGTCCACAATCCACTCTTTTTCCCACACAGTGGTGTCTTTGGGGCTGCTGGGTCCTAGCCTTCAAGAAGTAGCAATGTGTCCAGCAGGAAAAGAAAGGAGGGAGGGAAAGAGAGAAAGAGAACAAAGGTGCCCTTTCCCAAATCAGTGCAGGACTTCCAAAGGATTTCTTAACATCTTTATTAAAATATAATTCACTCAAAATGTTTTTCAAAAACCATGAGTCCCGCAGAGAAACCTGACTGAGCTCCACGCCGCTGGAACGTTTCACAGGGCAGCCGTGACTCTGCCCGAGCGAGATGCACTTGGAGACTTTCTGTTCTCTTTCACTGCATCGAATGAAACACACCGGTCACCGCCTGCCCAGCTGATCCCACCGCCCAGACCGGGGGTCCCTACAACCTGCAGGTGACCTGTCCCCACTCCCTGCTGCCTCCTCAGAGGACCAGAGTGTCCTCGCCTTGTGGCCACCGGGGGTCACAGCCCGAGCCTGTTTCAAAGCCCCTCTCCCTCCCTGCCCAGCCTGGCCTTTGGAATCGCCCAGCCCAGCCCAGCCGCAGCCAGACGCCAGGGGAGTCCTGGGTCAGCACAGCACCCTCCGCCCTGGCGCCACCCTTCCACTCCAGGCCTCTGCCAAACCGGGAAGTCCTGCCTCCGGGATGACCGGCCCTCACCCACAGGGAGGGATGGTGCCAGGGAACTGGGCAGAGCCGGCCGCAGGCAGCTCACACCTCCTTTACTGTAAGACAGGTGCTTTAGTGGAGAGCACAGGTCCTCACTCAGTGACCATGTCCTGACTGCCCTCCCCGAAAGAGAGCCAAGTGAGGCCCAAGGTCTGGGAGGGAGGAGCCGGCGGTGCGCTCCTGTCAGCCCCTAACCCTTGGTACCACAGAGTCCATGCTTAGGTCTGCACTGGCCCCTGGGGCCACCACCTGCACACAGGGACACCTCCAGCCTCAGCCGGAGCCGACTCCACAGTGTGCAGTTCCAGGACCATCCCTGTCTCCAAGCTGTCTCTCAGGGCTCCTGTGGGCTCATCCTGAACCTGAACTTCCAAGCTCAGGGTCCCTGTTCCTCCACCCTGCTCAGAGCCAGCCAGCTCTCCTCTGCTCTCTCTCCCCCTGCTCTCTCTCCCCCTGCTCTCTCTCGCTGCTCTCTCTCTCCCCCTGCTCTCTCTCCCCCTGCTCTCTCTCTCCCCTGCTCTCTCTCCCCTGCTCTCTCTCCCCCTGCTCTCTCTCTCCCCTGCTCTCTCTCCCCCTGCTCTCTCTCTCCCCTGCTCTCTCTCCCCCTGCTCTCTCTCCCCCTGCTCTCTCTCTCCCCTG